>NC_058403.1:8481455-8529669 GCF_002201575.2 Neomonachus schauinslandi | reverse complement strand
GACTCATTGCAGATCTGGTTAGTTCTGATGAAGTCATAGTGGAGTAGGGAAGGCCCCTTGTGCAGACTGATTGGTGTCCTTGTAAAAAGGAGAACCTTGGACACAGACATGCATAGAGGGGACGATGACCATGGGAGGACACAGGGAGAAGACAGTGTCTGCAAGCCCAGGACAGAGGTCTTGGAAGAATTCCCTCTGTCAAATAAATAAATAAAATCTTAAAAAAAAAAAAAAATGAGGTCTTGGAAGAAACCAGCCCTGCTGATGCCATGACTGCAGACTTCCAGCCTCCAGGACTGCAAGACATTATATTTCTGTTGTCGAAGGCTCCCGGTTTATGCACTGTGTTACGGCAGCCTCAGCAAACAGATACACTAGGGGGACCCTCTCCATCAGCTCCTGCTCCTGGGAGTCAGAGGAGGGGCTGGGAGGGAGGTGGGAGGTCCAGCTGGAAAGGAGGCAGAGGGGGACACCTACCAGTGCCCTCAGAAATCTTCCATCATCTGCCCTGAAGGACTGCATTTGCCCCCAATACCCTCAGTTAGAGACATGCTTACTTCCTACAGGACATGACTCAGCTCCATCCGGTGGCTAATTACTCCGTTTTTCACGGGAGGCTTTGGGGAGGTGGGTTTGGAAAAGCCCTGTCCCTCTCCTCCTTCTGTCCTCCCCCTTTTCTTCTTCGGTCCCTTGGGCATTTCTCCATTCAACCAATGCTTAGGGAGGGCCTGCCCATGCAGACGTAGTGCTGGCAGCTGGGCACGTGTCCCACCCTGACGTGGAAAGGACATCAAAGTGCCCTCTGAACCTCAGCATGGCGTCCGTATGTCTGGCTGCTCAGTGGGCGGGCGCCCTCTGGACCCTACGGTCAACCCTGGAGTAGCAGTTGCCTTCGAGAACACAGATCTTCTTGGGGGTGCCGCATTCTATGCAAATATTCCAATTTGTGCTGTTCTTCAAAGGCAAAGAGGAGCTCCCTCCTCTTGGGAAATTCCAACCTGCTGAGCAAGGAGCCTGCACCATTTTCCCCGCAGGGCGGGCTGGTGGCTCTTCCTGGGAGTACACGGGGTGTGGAGGGGAGCTCTAGCTGTGGGATCTTGAGACAGACACGACCTGCGGCTGGGGCAGGGCAGGCCGGCGGGGCGGGGAGGGGAGGGGGCTGAGCTCTGTGTCCCAGGCAGGGCAGGTGATGAGGGGCACCAGCCCGGAAGCAGAGCGCATTGTGCACAGAGCCAGGGAGGGACCGGAGTCCCGGCCGGCAGCCAGAGGCCCAGCCTACCACTGGCAGTGCTGGGGAGTCCTGGCAGGGGCCCTGGGAGCAGAAGAGAGCCCAGGATCCGGAGAGGTGGGCAGCTGGGCTGGGAGAAGGCCATAGCAGGCTGCAGGCTACCGGCCACGGTTCCAGAGGAAAACGCCAGACCCGGAGAGGGGGCAGGTGATACTAGGCAAGGCCAAGCCTCTCTTCTCCTGAGGAGAGTTTAGAAGCTCACCAGCACAAGGAGCACCTGCCCTGGGTGCAAGACCTCAATCTAGCGTCCTGGCCTGGGTGATAGAAAATAACTGAAGAGAAAAGCTCAAGTTTTCAGGAGTGGACTGGCGGAAGGAGCGAGAAGCCACAGTCCTGAATGTAGGACAAGCATTGCCGCCTGAGGTCAGGACCCAACCGGGAGGAGGTGGGGAGTGAGAGGGAAGCGGGGAGACATAGAGCAGAGACCAGCTGCAGAGGAAGGAGGGCTGGGAGCCGGCCTGAGTATGGCCAGTCCCCGAGCCATGCTCTGGGGATCCAAATGTTCCAGTGGTTTTTCAAATCGTCCCCAAAGCTATTGAAATGCCCCCAGACGTTTCCATGTCTTAACACCGTCACCCAGACGCCCTTTTCCACTGGACAGCAATCCTTTGAGCCCTGAGCTCTTGAAAACACACTGCCATTGGATCTGAGGCCGGAGCTGGTGGGCAGTGAGCCCCCAGCTGATACAGGGCAGCCTGTAAGGAGCATAAGGCGGCCCAGATAAGGAAGGAGAAGTCTTATCTGGTCTCCATCGCAGTTCTTGGGAAAGATGGGAAGCAGAGGCGGTTGAGCAGCTGACATTCAAAGCTGACCTGCATTGCTGTTTGAGTTGCAAACGCCCATTAACGAGAAGGCTAATGTTTAGCTTTCTGCTGCCATTGATAAGAGCGGGGAGCTTAGGAAAGTCGTACCTTTTACCATTTCCTGACCTGGAGTAAAAATAGCTTCTTTGTCTCCATCCTTAGATGGACACGTTTGGGGTCGTATCCTTTAGTGAATCTGATCAGCCTGCAAATAGTTCACCTTTCCCTGGAATTCTCAAACAACAACAAAAGGCAAGCCGGTCCTAACGTGGAAAGGGAGAAGGTAATTGTTGCAGGAATCATCTGTTTTTGCAATGTGTCCCGTCCCCTCCACCAACTCTCTGCCCACTCTTCCATCGTGGAGATGTGCTGGCAGGGGTAACTCCTGCATGACGAAGTCCACAGACTCATAGCCCCATGGCCTCAGCAGACAGCGCTCATATATGCGGGGCGCCTGCGTGGCTCAGTCGTTAAGTGTCTGCCTTCGGCTCAGGTCATGATCCCAGGGTCCTGGGATCGAGCCCCACATCGGGCTCTCTGCTCAGCGGGAAGCCTGCTTCTCCCTCTCCTACTCCCTCTGCTTGTGTTCCCTCTCGCTGTCTCTCTCTCTGTCAAATAAATAAATAAAATATTTTAAAAAATAAAAAATAAAAAATTCTTCCATATCCTCTAACTGTTCCCTTTTCAGAGCAACCATTCTCATTTTATAGATATCTTCTAAAATTTTTCCAAGTTTTTTATTATTAGAGTTTTGGGTAAGAATCTTGTTTTGAGTTCTTATCTGGTGCCTAGTTTGTGCTTTCTTTGGCTTCCATTATTCTGTTAACCATCTTGGTCCTCCTATTCGGGGCCATTTTTCCTTTTAATGTGTGGTGCTCCTTGGTTGCCATTCGTATTTATTTGCCAAACCACAGGATTGATTAATACAGGTAGCTCTGTCCTCTGGTATCACGTAGGTCTGACCAGCTGCTTGGATGAGCTAACTGGAATTGTGAAGCATTTGTTCTTTACCATATCTATCGCCTCTCCCTCTCCTCTGCTCCCCACATAGACCACTCACTTGTCCCCTCTACTGGATTCTTTCCCATCCAACAACTCCAAGAAATACATACCTATGGTGTGAGCCCACCTGAAGTATCTCTGTAAGGGCTTCCGCAACACTGGAGCAAATCCCCAAGGATGCCCCCTTGATGCCAGAGTTAGCACATTTCTCAGGTGCCTAGTAGACACTTGTCGTCCGTCCAAAGTGTACGAACATTTTGTTGACAGGGTGTTAGAAGCCCTGAAATTAATGCACCCAAGTAGCTCAAAGTATCCCACACAGTCTGCTGGTATCCACATATATCATTGCTACAACCTAACTGACCAGGCTAAGGAGCCCATTGATACAGTGGCTCCTGATGAACCAATATGGCACTGTCAGATTGCTATGGGGGCCATCCACTGCCATCAAAGTGGGCCCTGGGTGTGGCCATTTACGGCACTGACATGGAATTTAACAATGTTCCACAGTCCTAGACTCATGCCTGAGGCAGAAATACTATTTTTGTTTCTTTCTGCCTTTTATATATAAGGGGTGGGGGGCTTCTCAACAAACTGAGGGCTAGAGATAGAACTATTTCTAGGGACAGCTATGTCCAGCAGCCAGCATATTCCTGTGATTAACACAAAAGAGAGCTGGATGCGCTCTCCACTCCAAGGGGGCTGCAACGGGGACTGAGTAGAGGTTATTTATTATCAACTAATTTACTCTCAGCTTCTGCATCAAGGCTGAATTGTGAGAAGCAAGAGAAAAGGTGCTACCCAAGAGGGGTTTTCCAATGAAAGAGTGAAAAATCAGTTGGTTCCAATGGCAGTGGCAAAACAAGAATTCAAAGTTCATCTGCATGCCCCCGTCCAGGTTGACCAGTTCTCCAGCTTAACTAGTAAACACCAGGGATCAAATCGAAAGTAAAAGCTGTTTCTGTGCCTTCCTTCATGCTCTGTTTTAATTAAAAATACAAATACCTGTATTCTAACCCCCAGTGTCTTTATTGGCTAATTCATGGGATCCATTTGGCTAGTGCTGATAAATTTTCCCACAGTTTTTAAAATAGCTTCAATTTCATTATGTGGGGTCAATACATTTGGCTCTCAGTTTCTCCTAGAAATTAGAAGTGGAAGAATCCTTTGTTGCTCTTAATGAGCTCCTATATCAGTTTCCTAGGGCTGCCATACCAAAGTGCCACCAACAAGAAGGTTTAATACAGTAATGTATTCTCTCATAGTTCTGGAGGCCAGAGGTCCAAGATCAAGGTGTTGGCAGGATTGACTCCTTCCTGGGGACTCAGAGTCTGCTCCATGCCTCTCCGCTAATTTCTGGTGGGTGCTGGCAACCCTCAGAGTTCCTCGGCTTGTAGCTGGATAGCTCCAGTCTACCTCTGTTGTGACATGACCATCCGTCTTCCTTCTGTGTCTGCGCCTCATGGGGTGCTCTCTGCGTCCAGTCCCCTCTTCTTGTAGCTTCATCTTAATTACATCTGAAAAGACCTATTTCCAAATAAGGTCACATTCACAGGTCCTAGGGGTTAGGACTTGAACATAGCTTTTTGGGGAACACAACCCACAACAATTGCCTGCCAAGTCCCACAAACTTTGGTGTGGTTATATTGCTGGAAGTGGGGACCCAGGGCGATCAGACCAAAAAATCCTAGATCACAAATTCTTGGCCCATGGCTACACAAACTGTTTCTAGCTATGAAAAGGGATTCCTAAAGTTAGTTATGTTGAAATACGCCAAAGACCTCTAACCTTGAGACCCAGAAAGCCCCAGAAGCGTAAGCTCTCCGTCCTGGTCCCAAAAGCAGGCCATCTTCTCAGCCACTAGGTTGTATAGACCTGCCTTGATGGTCTCCTTGCCACAGGACCAGTGCGTGCAGCCTTCCTCTGTTTCCCCGCAAAGCCATGCACAGCATATGGTGCTGTTCCAGGCGTCTAACAAAAGGCAGGATGTGGCTTCACGTGGTACTTTGAAATGATCAAGAAAAAATACATTTACCAAACATGAGCTGAAATAGGATGTCCAGATACTGAGTGTCAATGCAGAGTAAATCAGTGTTTAACAACCAGGACAACAGGCCATCGGTTTCACAGGACTAGTTCAAACAATGTATAGGCAACACAGGAAAAGTGGTGCACAGATTGGCTTAGAGGGAAATAGAAACGAAGGGGAAAGAAAACCACCTCCAGGCAGAGAAGAAAAAAAGGAAAAAGGCTAAAAGAAAAAAAAATGTGCAAGTGTACCTCTTAAGTCCCACAAATCTGCAGGGATTTGTAACTCAGGAAAACCCTAAAGTGAAACACAAATCAAAAAGTGACCAAGAGCCATAATCCACATTCCTAAATAGTTGTCTTTTCCGGTAATGAAAAAAGAATAAGACTGTAAATATATAATATCTCTCTCCATCATTGCAGCTTCTTTCATTTCTTTCTTAAAATATTACAAAGCAAACAAATCCTGCATTCTAATCCATTATAAACCAGTTCCATATCTAATCAACTTGAAGCCAAAGCCATATGGGCTGTGCAAACATAAAAAAAGTAATTCTAAGATAAGCAAAACAGGAAATTGGAGGTCGGTGATGATGAAACTGATATCTGAATGGTAATCTGAGCAGCAAAGTCACTAAACCCTTCCTGCTCCATAAACAGTTTCTCGGGATGTGTTTCGTTCTCCTTCCCTTGTGATTTGGCAGTAGGTTGCAGCAGTTAGTGCAAATCATCATCTTCCTCTTTCTTACCCCACGTCAGCGAAATGTGCCCGGTTGCAGGACCCGAGTGCACCAGGCGTTCCCATCTGCTCCTGCTGAGCTCTGCGTGGTCCGCCCTTCAGCCCAAGCTGCCAGGGAAGGGACAGATGGATGCACCTTGGTTTCCCAGTATTTATGGCAAAAGCTGGTCTGCTTGTCTAGACCAGGGCTCCCAACCTCGGCGCTATTCACACTTGGGCACCGATGGCTTTGTCCCATGCCTTGTAGGGTATTTAGCTGAGTCCCTGGCCTCCGCCCTCTAGATGCCAACAATATCTCCTTTGGTCCTGATGATCACAAATGTCTGGGGATATTGCCAGATGTCCCTGGGAGGGGAAGGCCAATCACCCACAGCTGAGAACCACTTATTTAGAAGGAACCTTTGCTAGAAAGAGCTCAAATCATTCATTTTAGATAGTCTTATTTCATTAGCCTTCACGGAGGGAATTCATTATGCCGCTTTGGACTTGAAAGTCACCTTCTCCATAAGGCTTCCCCTGACCACCCTGTTTACACTCACCTACTATTCCCGTTTCTTACTTATCATGTTTATTGCTTAATCTTCTTTTTCCACTGCCAGAATATACGCAATTCTGGACACATAGCAGGTGCTCAAAAAACAATTGTTCAATAAATGGGTGGATGCTCACCAAGTTCTACATGGTGTAAACAATGAAGAGATGCATTCTCCACATAACCAGGGTGCTGGCTGAGGTGGCTCCAGGGTTCTCTGACTCAGCGGAGCCACAGTGACAGGCTCTGGGGTCTTTCTTTCCTGCTCTACTTCTCACCCAGCTGCATCAATGCCCAGTGGGAGAGGAGGCGTGGTCTTCTCCCCATCTCCCTTCAAAAGCAAGGAAGCTGGGACACCTGGGTGGCTCAGTCGGTTAAGCGGCTGCCTTTGGCCCGGGTCATGATTCCAGGGTCCTGGGATCGAGTCCCACATTGGGCTCCTTGCTCAGCGGGGAGCCTGCTTCTCTCTCTCTCTCCCTCTGCTTGTGCTCTCTCTGTCAAATAAATAAAAATCTTAAAAAAAAAAAAAAAAAAGCAAGGAAGCTTGCCCATAGTCCCTGGGAAATGCCCCCTGTCCCACCCTCCAGTATCTCACAGGCCAGACCTGAGTCCCAAGCTCATCCTTAACTCAATCCTTTGCAAGGAAAATGGACCAACCTTAACTGGAACAAGCCAGTCAGGTTTACTCTTCAGCAGCAGATGGAATACTCTCCCCAAAGACTGGAGACCTGAACAGAAGCACAGATGTGGCAACAAGGAGGAAGAGGAAGGTGTTGCCAAACAAGGTTGGGCTACTTTCAGAAATGAAGGGCCAGGGAGGGTCAGTGCTGTGCAGATCACACCACCAACAGTCTTGTTCTGAGCACCCCCTGTCCCTCCTTGGGCCCTGGCCCCTCCTGGTGTTCTTTCATTTCAGCACACATCCTGTATACTCTTGCTCAGGCATCTGCTAACACTGACTCTTAAGTAGCAGTAGCTCATGGTGTTACCTTTCCCTGACAACATTAGGACTTTTCTGAGAGTCTCAACATCTTAAAAGTCTTTCATATCCAAAGGAATTAATCTCTAATAGCCAAACATCAGATTAGTGGGTATAATATGTAGGGACAAAAGAGTTCTCTAGTGTCCCTTAGAAGCCCAGCCTCCTCTACCACTTCAGTAAGTCAATACAGAATCCCTGTGGTCTGTGGCCAAGTTCTCTGATGCCTCTCTGAGTCCCATCATTACCTTGTTCCCACAGTACACTTAATGCCTGCTCCATGAGAGGCACTCAATGTCTTTGTTGAGTGAATGGACCAACTCCCTTTTCTTGAGTCAAGGCTTCTCCAGTGCAGGGCATCATAGAATATGAGATATTAATTTTTCCTCCTGTTTCCAGGACATGAGGTACCTTGCTGGAACCCTCTGATCCTGTGGCTGGGAAGAGACAGGATCTGAAACCTGGGCATAATCCAGATTCCTATCACCAAAACCCTTTCCACCCCTTGTAGATGGGTAGCAGTGTCCAAAAGAAGGCTGACAACTTGGGTCCTTGTCCTGGGGGCTACACGTCCCCCTCTCTCAGCACTCCAGACCATCTGGAGAAGACACTCCTCCCAGAAGATGTGGAGAGTGACAGAGCCTTGGCTGAGGACCAGTGAGGGTCCGTCAACAACCCGGAGCAAGCAGGCCTGCACTGTTCCAGCTGAAAAACCATCTCCAGTCTTCTGGTATATGCTGAGGCCATGTGGTATAGTGGAAAGGGTTTCCAGATGGGACCCAAACCCAGAGTTACAGCTTCCCAAATACCTGTGTGTATTAGCCAGGGTTCTGGGTTCTCTAGAGTAACAGAACCAACAGTGTGTGTGTGTGTGTGTGTGTGGAGAGAGAGAGAGAAAGGGGGTATTTGTTATAAGAAATTGGCTCATGCAATTATGGAAGCTGAGAAGTTCCATGATCTACATTTGGCAAACTGGAGATCCAGGAGAGCTGATGTCCTATCCAAAAGTTGGTAGGCTCAAGACCCAAGAAGAACCTGTGTTTCAGTTCAGGTCCAAAGGCAGGAAAAGACCCAGCTCAAAGCAGTTGTGCAGGAGGAGTTTCCTCTTATTCATGAGAGATAAGGCCCACCCCCACTAGGGAGAACAATCTGCTTAACTCAGTTTACCTATTAAAATGTAAATCTCAGGAGTGCCTGGGTAGCTCAGTCAGTTAAGCATCTGACTCTTGGTTTTGGCTCATGTTGTGGTGGTCTCAGGGTCGTGGGATCGAACACCACGTCAGGCTCCACATTCAGCGGGGAATTTGCTTGAGATTCTCTCTCCCTCTCCCTCTGCCCCTCTCCCTGCTTGTGCTGCTCGTGTTCGCATGCTCTCTCTCTCAAATAAATAAATCTTTAATAAAATAAAATAAAATAAAATAAAATAAAATGTTAATCTCGTCCTAACACACCCTCACAGAAATACCTAGAATATTGGACCAAATATCTAGGCACCCCATGGCCCAGGCAAGTTGACACATGAAACTAACCATCACACACTGGGTGACCTTGGGCAAGGGAGTCTCAGTTTACTCATCTACAAAGTGGGCATAATAACACCCACTTTAAGGGCTACTGGAGATTAAATGAGATCATAAGCCCATTGGTGCCTGACATCTGATGGGTGTCCAGCAAACACTCTTTCCCTGCCCTGTTTTCTCCCAGAAGAGCATCTACAGCATCTCCTCTGATGCGGCTCTTCGCTGTATGGGCTCCCTGGGCCTGGGCCAGACACTGCCCCACAGATGACTTGAGGACTTGATCTTAGCAGCCTCTTCCCATTTTGCCCTGAGGCCTGGGTTCATGGTAACAGACCCAACCTGCCAGCCCAACCCTTGGCTATCTGGCTTGCGTGCTCAGTCCACACAGCTGTTGGCCAGCATTCTGGGCCTCCGTGCAGCCAGACCTGCAGTTCAGCTCCTTCTGCCACCGTAGGACATCCAAAATTTCCTGCCTGACCTGCCCCAGGTACTCTCTGTCCTTCTACAAGCACCTCAGGCTAAGAAAATCTGATATCCAATCTTGTAAACTCCATATGTCATGCATGCATGTTCTTTCTGAGATGCACGTGGCTCCAGTGTCATGGTGTGTGTCTTCTCCATTAGTTGGGGGCACTGCCAAGTTCTCATGGATTTACACTACAGAAGCTAGCTTCTCTCTCACAAAGAGTTCCAGGTGACTAGAGCTGCTCAGCTCCACACGTGCACACAGAAACCCAGGTTCCTACCCTTGTGTTGTTCCTCCATCCCCACTGGCTTTCTCGTTGTCTGCATGCCTGCAGCTGAGTTGCCACCAAGGCTGGGCTCCAGCCAGCCAGAAGGGGAAAGAGTATGGACAACATGAGATGCTGGTCCCAGACCCAGATGCTGATGTCCCCACTCACACTCCATCAGCAGGAATGTAGTCCCATGGCCACACCTCACTTCAAGGAAGGCAGGGGGTACAGGCGGAAGGCTTTTGGTGGGCAGCCGGCTCTCTGCACCCCCTTCCCACTTATTTCCTGAGTGGCGGCCCATACTGCAGGGAAAGAGAGACAGTGCTGTGTGGCTGTGTCCCCGAGAGGGGACTGGGCCACCAGGGACCTGGGAGGAAGGACAGGCCTGCTCAGGATATGGTGGCTGCATGGTCAGCACCCTGATCTAGGGGTTCTCCAGCTGAGAAATACTAATGATGAACACAAAACTATAAACAAATGAATACTTCCTTTATAATTAAGAAATTAAAAAATAATGACACTAAACCATTATTTCATCATGAGACATTTAAATTGGCTTCTGATTCCTTAAATCTCTCTTCTCCCTCTCTCTCTTTATATACATATATCCTATTGGTTATATGCATATCCTGGATTTATCCCAACTCTGTATGTATATCTTGTCAGTTCTGTTTCTCTGGAGAACCCTAGTACAATGTCATTTCTGTTTCAAAACTTTCCTCCAAGGGAAAGAAACAACTGACATGATAAACTTTTTCTTGTCCTCTCTATTATTATTATTATCTATTATTATCATGAATTATCTCTATTTTTTTCTTATGATCCTGAGTGATGAATCAATGAACTAAAAATCATTCTTAAACAGCACACCAGAAACACTGTTCTAAAACTTCCATCTAGACTCAGATGCCTGGTGGACTCCACAGACAGACTCACATTCTACTTTAGTAAGGACAAGCAACATCAAACCCAACTGCAATTGTCTGGTCTAATTCAGGGTGACCTCATGCATGTACCTGTGTGTCCCCCAAATAAATGTTCTTTTAAAAGTTTAGCCAAAACTGAGTGAACATAGTCAATTCATTGAAAAATTCCTCTTTGGCAGTGATGCCACAGCTGTGTGTCATCTCTGTCCTGTCTCAGCAGGCAAAGAGCAAAGAGCATCCCCGCCCCCTTGATGCCGAGTCCCGAGAAGAAGGGAATTGTCCCCATGTGCTCACGGCTGGTCATCCAGCCTCTGACCTCGGGACTTCAGGAAGTTCTAGAAGCTGGGCTAGGCTCTGATCTGGGGCAAAATAGGTGAGAGTGGATGAAGGCTCCTTCTTCCCGTGAGTTCAAGAATCAGCTTTTTCTGGCTCTTGGGCAGCCATCCATGACGTTGCCATCAGGAACACCATTTGTCACCCTGGGAGTAGCTGCATTTTCTTTTCCCCATTTTGGTTTTGGCGTTGCAAAGAACAGGCCTTGTTACAGGGCTACCCTGACTATGCTCTCTGTTGTCCTCACAGAGGAGGGCCTGGGAGGGGTTCCAGAGGGAACATGGGGCTCCTGACTCCCCAGCTGGGCTGCTGGGCCTGGCCGGACTGAATCCCATCAGCATGTCGCTTCAATGCCCCATCTGGCAGGCACTGCTACTCACCAGGTTGAGAATGTCCACTTCTCACCATCCCCACATGCCAGCAGACATGGAAGGCTTACAGAGCTGCCGGAACCAGGAAATACTGAGACAGCCAAGCAGGAGGTGCATTTATCTCATCTGTCAGCATTTACAAAACACCTACTATGTGCCGGGACCTGGGCTAGATGCCGAGCAAACATAGGCAGAAGGCAGGCACGAATCCTATTTATTTATTTAGTTTTAATAGTCTCAGAGTTCTGGTCACAGAGCAAAGATTCAATAAAGATTTTAAATTGTGTGGTGTGTTTGTGAGCGAGAGAGAAAGAGAACAAGAGAAACCGGGAGAGCGCATAAGGGAGTTAGCTCCTGACATGCCCAGTAGGAACCATTAAAAACAAACCTCCATCATTAGTTTCTGCAACAACCATCTCAAACACTTCATTAGGGGGAAAAAACAACTCATTTTCCTCCTGAGAGTCGGGACAGTATTGATTTTCAATGTTTCAAACCCATAAACAAACACCCCCTTTTATAAAACCCCATTTCACTCAAGAATCATATGTCTTCATCTCAAACGCACATTTATGCTTCTTGGTCGAGAAAAGAAAAACACTAAACAGACCTTAGTGACCATTTCATCCAACCTGGGAGGATAGAGGCGGCTCAGCTTTCAGACTTTATCAGTGGAAAGCGGTTCCATGCTTGGGTGTTACCTGATAGCATTTACAGAGCACCGGAAACTCCGTCAGCTGGGGACAATGGAGTGACCGTCACGGGAAGGAGAAGGGGTGTCAGGAAATTTTGAGCAGGACATTGCAAAGTTGAGTCAAGTCCTTCATCGTCAACATGACATGAAATAATAACAGCCTTCCAGCTAGTCTGAGGTGAGGGACCCTCCTTCCCAACGAGAGACTTTGTTTATTTACAGTAACTCCACACCAGCAAGAGAGTTCCCCAAATAGTTTATTTTAGGAGCGCACTCCAAGAACACTAACTGAATTACCTTTCCCCTGACCTGGCAGAACTGCAGCCCCAAATTTATTTCTCTACTTAGTGTTTGCTTAACTCTGTGGGGTCAAAACTCCATTCTTAGGAATGATGACCCACAAGCTCAAGATGCCTGCAACACAAGCCTCACCAACAACAGCAATTTCACTCTGCTCTTAACACTCCTCTGGTGCTGCTGCAGAAACTTCTGGGCATTCGTGCTCTGCCCCACTGCAGTTCAGAGTGTTACAGGGTCACTTAATCACTTTCCGACCATCCTCTGAGTGCATAAGACCAGGAAGAAGACATAGTGGCAACAAGACTTCCTGGTCACAGAAAACCAAGGTAACAGACTCAAAACACCTCTTAGAAAAGGAAACCACGTGCACTCCGTGAACATACCCTGGAATATTATTCAGCCATGAAAAGGAAAGAAATTCTGGTACACGCTACAATGTGGATGAACCTTGAAGATACGATGCTGAGTTAAAGAAGCCAGTCACACAAGAGTACATGTTGTGTGATTGTGTTTGTACAAAACGTCCCAAATACGGAAATCCATAGGAACGGAAAACAGACTGGGGGGAGGGCGGAATGAGGACCAACTGCCTAATGGGTTTCCTTTGGGGGCGATGAAAGGGTTTTGGAACTAGATAGTGGTTGCACAATACTGTGAATGCCATGGAATTTTTCATTCTAAAATGGTTATTAATTTTATGTTACATGCATTTTACCTCAGTAAACACACACACTCATTACTGGCAACCTAAAAAGAGGCCCTGATTTTAAACTTTTGATTTCCCGTGGATATCTTTTGTAAGTTGTACTTATGTCTCCAGAAAATCCCTTTCCAAACACACAAGACACATTCCTGGATTCTGATAATAATTTTTTTTAAGGAGGATAGCATCTGAAGTAAGGGCCCAGGTGCTAAATCTTCATCTTCAGTGGAGTCATACACGGAAAAGTCTTGATAAGAATAATTTGCTTGGGGGGGGCGGGGAAGGGCACAATTCCAGAACATCCAGGCCTCTCCTCTCTAGGAGAAACATCAATTACTCAGAATTGGGGTGTTTAGGGAAGAACATATATTTTTCGGGGGTTCCCACCCAGCCTGTGTCCCTGATGTTTCCTTAGAAATATGGGACCATAACAGCCTCCCTGGGAAGCCACGTTCTGACTTCCACATCTGCGTTAGGGGTTGAATGAAATGCAGTTTCTCGTTTCAGTGCTGGAGGAGTGATGTGGGATGTCAGATGTCACAAGGCATTAAATAAAGCTGCACAGAGATGGAAATTGGTACCGGCTTTATTTGGAAGTACCAGTGGCTGCTTAATTGCAATTTGTAGAAACAAGCTATTGGCCGAGAGTTTTTTTTCACAGTCAGGTTTTTGGTTTCTGCCATTTCCAGGGTGAGCCTCAAGAACCGAGTCTTATCCTCTAAGGTGGCATGATTTCTTTCCCAGTCAGGCTCAGGGCTGATGGCATTTGGTGAGGAGCTAAATCACAGGTCCTACGGAGACCCCCACTTAGCCTCACTGCTGCCTCAGAGGCTCCTGCCCTAACTCACCCCAAAGAAGCTCATTACTCACACCCCGCCATGTCAGATGAAGGACCACCACCGACCGTCCACCCTTGGCTATTCCCAGGCAGACTTACAAGTTTGGGATTAACTCAGGGTTCTTGCTTCCTTTCCCTCCCCTCCTCTACTCCCTTTTGGCTTTATAGCACCTCTGCTGAAGGGCTTACGCAAGTCAAAGAAAGGAGAAGAAAACCAACTGAAACCCATTTGGCTGCATTTCCCTCTACAAACAGGAGAAAATCTGAAGGGGGAAGTTGCAGTTACATAGTTTGCAGGGCCCAATGCTAAATGAAAATGTGGGGGCCTTTATTCAAAAATTACTAAGGGGGCGCCTGGGTGGCTCAGTCAGTTGGGCATCTGTCTTCAGCTCAGGTCATGATCCTGATCCCAGGGTCCTGGGATCAAGCCCTGAGGCAGGCTCCCTGCTCAGCAGGGTGTCCCCTTCTCCCTCTTCTTCTGCTCCCCTTCTCCTTGGCTGGTGCTCCCTCTCTCTCTCAAATAAATAAATAAATAACATTTTAAAAAATTTTATTAAGAATTTCAAGAAGGTGACAGAAGAGCTTCAAACCAAGGGTGGGGCCTTGGAACACAGGGCTCTGTGGGTCCACACAGGCCTCAGGCCCATGATGCTTGCCAGGCGGTGGGGAGAGGAGAGGTGGCAAGAAGGATGATACACAAGAAACTTTAGTTATTTAAGCCCCATCCTGAGTTAAGGGGTCCCAAGTTCTAGGAACAGTACCTAAAATTGGATGGATTCATCTCTCTCTGTTCTAAGCCCAGACTCCACCCCCAAATGGTGAGAGAGGCTAGGTTTGGAGAGGAGCTGCTGAGCTGAGACAGGAATAAGCTAAGCAGGAGGCAACTGTGGGACATCCCAGGGGAGAAGTCAGCTGTGGGAAATTGAACAGCCCAAGGAGCCCTCCAACAGCTCCAGTGCCCACCCTCCTGGTACAGCAAGTCCAGAAGAAAGAGATTGTCTCCTCCATCCCTTGCAGAATAAAATTCCCAAGGAAGGTTGATGGCACCAGCTTCAATCACATGGCCATCCCTGAACCAATCACTAGCCAGAAGACAGGACACCCTGATTGGCCAGGCCTGGGTCTTGTGCTCCAACCACTTGGCCAGCAGAGGGTGAGGCACCTTGGGGAAAGTTCTATCAGAAAACTTTGGGCATTGAGTATGGTTCCCAAAAGCAAAGTTGGTGCTTCTACTAGAAGAACAATGGGAAAGTGTGTTGGACGGACACAAAACAAAGCAAACAAAACCAGCTACAACAACTCAAGCCAAATGATACAAAAAAGGAAACTTAATTACATGAAAAATTGAGAATTCCTAGAGCTAGCTTCAGAGATTCCAGGGACACACATGTTATTACCAGATCTCCTATCTATCTGGCTAACTACACATATATCCATCCATCCATCCATCCATCCATCCATCCATCCATCCATTTCTCTCAAGCTCCTGCTTTTCTCTGTGTATTGTTAAGGCACTGGGCTCTGAAGCCCAGCTACTGGAGTTTAAGTCCAGATTCCATAACTTGTGGCTGTGTGGCCTGGGGACAATTTACTTACTTTCTATACCTCAGTTTCTCCATCTGCAAAATGGGGATAATAACCTATCTCATAAGAGTGATGTGAGGATTAATTGAGTTATTCTGGCATCCTCAGAATAGTGACTGGCACCAACTGCTCCATAAACATCAGCTCTCATTGTTATTACTGCAGATGGGCTCTTTGCATGTGGTTTGGGTGGGTAGGGGTGGGAGAGGTGTGAGGAATAGCCACAGATAGCTCCAGCCCTATGCTCTTCCATCTCCACAAACCTAAAGGACAGAGAACGCTTCAATCTTTCAGCATCTATACATAAAACTTTAAGAATGGACCCTCTGGCCCTGGCCATGATCTCATGCCCATGTCTGGGTTCCGGGTCACTCACTGTAGCCAGGGGATGGGATACTAGGATTGACCAAACAGGCTAAGTGTCCAAAACTATGCCTGGAAGTGGGGTATGTGATTGGTGGTCTTGCCAGAACCAAAACAAGGGAGCAGCTGTTACTAGGAGGCAGGGGAAAGAATACTGGGTAGACTAAAGCCACAGGAATACCTTACACTAATAAACCTTTTGGGGACACGTCAGTACCTCTTACCTCTTCTATAAATAGCTACAGGATGGGCTGTGATGGGCCATAATTTTGGACCCATCCTCCAGGTTCCAGGGGCTTCTGTACCCTATATGGCTTGCAATCTCCCTAGCCCCTGGCACAATGGCTGACACAAAATGGGTCTTTCTCTTTGCTGACTCTGCTGTCAACCCATGTTCATGATGTTCTGTCCTAGGTTCGTATGAGTTTATCTTCATCTGGGATTGTTTCTTCTGAGGAGATTCTTTGTTGTCTGGTTTGTGGGACCAATTTTATGTCAATCCTCAGATTTGGAATTACCACACAAATGAGGTAAATTCATATTATAAATGGCATCTGGCTTGGGCTTAAAGTTTTAATTTCTCATAGAATAACTTTTTTCCCCACTCAGAGCCTTGGTAGAAAAAAAGAACTTTTTTGGTCTCTGAGTACCCCATTTGGAGGGTGTTGCCTTTAGAGAGTCCTGACTTTATGCAGGGGGTCTGAGTTCCAGGTATGCTTCCCTTAAGTGGGTGTTAAAACTGAGTGCTAAGACCTAATTCAGGTGAAACTCCACCCCAGGATCTCCGACCTTAGGGACAGATCGTTCCCTTTCCCTCTGACTTCCAATTCCCTTCGAGTTTCTAGCACTGGGATTTTCCCTTTTTTTCAGCGATGACTTTTTAATTGCTTTAGTTGTCCAGATTTTATGGGAATTGGTATCTAGAGCTATTCCATATCTGCTTGGCCCACTATGTTGCCAAAACCAGAAGTCTCTTGTAGACACTCAGTAAAATATTGTCAAATTTTAGAATAATGGAGAAATGGACCAATGACCTATTATCTCAGGGAAAATAAGAGCAATGGTTAGGTTGCCTGCCAGACCTACTGTTCTCTAACTATTTGAAAGACAGTATAGAGAATATTATGGGTGCCATTCATCTTTCCCTTTCCCATCAGCTAAGAGATAAGAACAGCCTAATGTCACCGTTGTTAGCAACAATACAGATTCCCATCTAGACAGCATTTATTCACCATGCACCAGACTGAAGTGAGTGCTATATATGCATTATCTTGTTTGATTTTCAGTATAATTCTGTAGGATAGCAACAGTATTATTGGTCACACTTTACAAATGCTGAACCTGTGTGATCCAGAGAAGTAAATCCACAGCTAGTAAATAGGTGTGCTAGATTGAATTCAGGTCATTCAGACTTAAAAGTCTGCCTATTTTCAGTAAAGAAAAATAGAAGCAAAATGGCAGAGTGAATGGAAAATGCTAGATCTCTTCTGACTTAAATTTCCTTGGCATTCACAGACTCCATGTTGTGAGAACACAGCACGCTGGTTAATTTACTTCAGTCCCCTATCCCACCCCCACATCCTCCTTCCAGCCCAGAACTGCATTAACATTTTTGGATGGTTTCCTTGGCTCACTCTCAACCCTACCTCACTCCCACTTACCAACTTCTTTTCCCTGCCATAGATTCAAGCTGCTGAAGCCCACAATCTCCAGTGCTATGGCTCATCACTAGAACCTACTGATGAATATCAGTAATGCCCTACTATTTCCCCAGTCTTCAACCCCTTCCCCCAAGCCCAGGAGCAAATCATGGGCTCTGCACCAGAAGGTAAGCTGGGTTTTGTGGTAAGCCCTCACCCCTTGGCATAAACACAGCATTAATTAAACCTTCCAGAGACCGCACTGCCAGGCCAATGTCAGAATTGGATCCCAAGAGCTGCCTTCCCTAGGGAGGGGGTGAGCTTTATATTACAGTAGTCTAGAGCCCAATGAGATCCAGGGAGACCTCAAGAGTACCTGTCCAGGAAATTTTAGGGAGTTAGATGAAGGAGGGGAGAGAGGAGACCCAAAAGGTCTTCATGCCAAAGCATTCAAAACACTGGACTAGAAGCACATGGGTACACATCCTTCTGTTGGTCTCTGCCATCCCTGCCCCTCATTCTCAGAGCTGCCCAGTCCTCTTTTCCAATAACTTCCCCTTTTTCTGGATTTGTTTTCCTCTCCAAAGCTTTATGCCTCCTCTCATTCATGTCCCAGGTCTGAATCTAAAAGAAAGATGTGCAGACACTTCTTTCCCACCTTATCTGCAGCAGCACCACTCCCCAGCCCCCCAACAAACACACCTGACAACTGACAAAGGTAGACCTCTTTGTTTGTCATTTAGTGGAGACTAATGGCATTTTCAAAGGTTATTTCTCTTAGAGTAAACTGTACAGCCCAGGGACAGTCACCTTGTGAGCTTCTTTATTCATGAATCCTCACTCTTCTTCCCAGATTGATGGGTGACAGCTCCTCATTCTGTGCCTTTCTTATATATATTTACAGTAGTTTCCAAAATACATCCTTAATCAAAGGGGCCATGACTTGTTGACACATCTTTGGAATATTACTGAGTAACTCATTAAAATGTTAATAGGTTCTGTCCAGATATATTGATCGTGATGTCAACTATTCTTGGAACAATAAATAAAGTTGATTCTTTAAATTTTATCTTTTAACCATGCTGAGTGATAAGTGAGCCAAGGAGGGTCTGAGGGATATAAGTCACCTTGGAGGCTTCCAGGTGAACTGGGATCGAAAAAGAAGGTTCTATCAAGCTCTGTGATGGAAAATGTTATGGCAGACAGAGTTAAACTCAAACCCAGAGTAGGGGAAAATACCCCAAACCCATGGACTATGGCTACTTCCCAAGATGTTTCTAAGTAACATGATGAATGAGGGAGATTTTGAATCAACAACCTGAAAATACCTCCTGGCTTCCCCGAGTGTCCCAAGCATGGATAACTCTAGATTGAGAGAAGCCAGCATTCCAGGAGCCATTTTCAGTTTCCCAAGACTACCATCCCAAATGCACATCCTCCGGTGCTTTGGCCACCTGCCACTTGCCCTTTGGCTTCTGCCACACTAATCTTTCTACCTCTCTGATTCTTGAACATGCCAAGTTCATACATCATTGACCTTGTGCCCTTGCTGTTCCTTCTGCTTAGAACACCTTTCCAGCCTCAGATGTTCACATGGCTATGGAAGGCTGTCTCCTTCATGCAGGCTGCTCTCAACCCACCTGTCATTCCTGAAGATGCTTCCTGGACTACCCATCCTAAAACACCACCCCTCCACTCCCAACCAAAAGCTTCCCTAAGGGGACCCACTTGACTTTTGGTGACACATCCTTCTGAAGTCATCCTTATTCTTTGTTGACTTGTTTTTTATGCCTCTTCCCAGGAGGGTGAGTAGGAACCATGTCTATCTTACCCGTCACTGTGGCCCCAGCATTATGTCCATGTCTGGCACATAGTAGGCACTCAATAAATATTGGTTAAATAAATGAATGAAAGTTTCCTAAAACTAGGAAGGGATCCTGGGATGCCCAGAAGAAATTAAGCCAGGAGAGTCTCTACTAAGCAAAGCAAGGGAGAGGTTGGGAAGATGTAGGAAAATCCCCAGGAAATGTTTCCTACTCAGAGGGTGGGGAGGAGGAAAGGATTCAGTTGGGATGCACATCTAAAACTCCAGTTACTACTTGGAGCTCAGTTCGAAGGGGAAAATCCTTTATATGGCTCCATGACTCAGGTCCTAGGCAGTATGTTTAGGGCACGCTAAAGCCCTAAGTCAATGTTTCCAGAACAAACACCCGCAACCAGAAGTGGCTGGGGCCAGTGACACATCACCCCACTCTCTCAGGCCGGGGTGAGTCCTGTCAGAAACATTATTATCATTCCCGATGATCTGCCATCCCAGCCCCGGCTGCTCTGATACCCCATCAATGGGCCCATTCAGATGGAGCCCCGTTTTGCATATTATTCTTAATAAACATTCAGAGTACAAGCCATAATGGCCCTTTCAAGGCTGCTGCTTTGAATGCGTGCTAACAACAGACTGCCTTTGTGTACTTACATGTAAAAATACACTGGCCACCCTGTTGATGTATAGCATATATATTTATAAATATTTATCACCAAGTCATCGCTGACATTTTCAAAATGCTGCATCTGAACTAGGCCTCGTGTTTTTCTGTCTCCCAAGCTGAGAGGCCAGACGAGGTTAATTAATCCAATTTTGCCTAATAATGTGTGGCATAATGATCTCCATGCCCTGGTTTTATTTGTCAAGGGGGAGGGGGCTCCAAGGAAAGGCCCCTGTGACTCAGAAAGGAGGGGTTTTCTGACTCCAGGCTTGATCCCAAGCCAGCCCGGGGTGATGGAGACGTGACCACAGCACCTTCTGAGGAAGCAAGAAAGAGAAGAAGCAAGTCACAAAAGAAATTCAGGGTTCTGGACTCGGGTTATCCCCAGGGTAAGGAATAAAGTCATGCAATCAGCTTCTCTCCCAATTCCATCCCCTGTCTCCTGCCCGGGCTGCTGGGAGACTCCAGTGATTCAGAAATGGCATCCCAAATGCACTCCTTGCACCTCATGCTGTGGTTGATATGAGAGCACTTGCCCCTGTGGCAAGGGCAAAATGAGTATTGGATCTGATAAGAATTGGCCAACAGAAATACCTGGTCTTTAAAAAACTGATGAAGGGCATGATGCAAACCCTTTGACTTCTTGCATTGGGCTGGTTTTACGAGCCAAAGTGCACTGAAGACTCCTTTGCAAACCTGATCTCTCCAGATTATCCCAGCAAGAGCATCCTGTTTTGTACATTTTGACCCATATTTAGACTTGCCTTCTAACTCTTGGAGCCAGGAGGCATGTAAGCCAGGAAACTATTTCAAAAGGAGGTCTTTAAACCATATCTAAATTCCCAGAATGCCCATTTGTCTCCACTCAGCTCATGTGGGACTCAGCGTTGCCTTGGGGTTGTGGACTTCTGTCTCTTCCCTGAAATGACTCTTGGTGTTTTAGGAATCCTGTTAGCCAGCCCCTGCTCCCCATCTGGCTCCTGAAGTCACAGAACAGACCTCACAGACAACTGCTCCAAGCTCATCCTGCCTCATCACCTCCAGGCTGGTCCCTGTCCATCTCTGTGGGACCAGCAAGGTCTTCATCCCATTCCACCCTCCAGCCCACATTCACCTTCACCCTCTTGTCACCTCCATCAAACAAAACTAGGCCGCCACATCCCACACGTCAGTTCCATTTAACACTGATTCAAACAAAATAAAGAGGAAAGTGGATCTACTTAAAAAAAAAAAAAAAAAAGGTTGGGGTCAGGCCAAAGCCAGTTTAGCTTTTAAACCATCGATTCTTTGGATCACCCATGTGCCACAGAGTTCATCAGCACCTGTGGCTCACTGCTAGAGTTGCTTGAGTCTTGGACCCCTTACTCAATACACCTTCGAAAATTGATTGTCAAGTGGGCATTCACTGCACCCTTGTTCACTTCCTCAGATCGTACACAGCAATGAACTTGAAGTCAGAAACCTGGAAAAGAATCCTTTCCTGCCTGAAAGCTGCACAGTCTTGGGCAAGTTACCTAACCTGTATGCAACAGGGGTCATAAACCTGCTCCACGGGGCCATGGTGAGTCCTGAAAAAAACAGCTTGAACAACCTGAGTACTGAATAAAACACCCTGCATGGCCATAGTAATTCTCAGCAAATCTCTGTGGAAACAGTGACCGAGGAAGGAAAAACTGGAGATGTTTTTTTTCTGTTACTTAAAATCAGGTTAAATAACCCCTTGATAGTTCCAGTAGTGAAACCTTCAAACTCAAAGCTAAGCATTTGTAAATTTGTGAATGTTGACATTTCTTTTAAACAAATGTTCCCCCTCACCTGGATCCCATGGCATTTTATTGGTGCTATTGGGTGTATATCTCATGCCAAGCTGGAATCCCCCTGATTACATGTGTAATTAATGCCTGTGGTGTGATTTGTTCTCATAGGCCCTAAGCCAAGGAGGCATTGATGGTTATTTATTCATCAACATGTGAATGGGCTCACCTAATGTGCCCCTCAGAATCTCAGCCTTACCTGCCTCCTGCCCCCTTGGCTGTTTGCTTGGCTTCAGGGCAGATGAACTCCACTGGGCCCAAGAGGTTCTACTGCTTCATGCCAGGCAGCTCATGCCCAGTGTCTCTTGCTCCTCCTGACCCTTGTGGACTCACTGAAGTAGGATGAAATCCACACTACAGGGCATAGGGTCTGACCTCTGCCTGGCTGGGAAGGAGCTGGAGGAGACACTTGATTGTACAGGAGAGTTAACTCCCCAAGGGGTGGATGCGGACCAAGGGAAGCAGGAGATTGGAGGAAGCCAAGGAGATAAAGGTTTTCTCCCTTTCTCCCTCCAACAGACTACTCTTAGACATAGTGACATCTGTGGAGCTGATGAGTATACCTGCCAAGCAACTGTTCTGTCTTCATGGCTCTCTGCATTGCTTCTCAGTTCCCCTTTCCCTCACTCTCACTGCCCTGAGATGGCAGCTCCCAAATAAAGCATCAGTACTTAATCCTTGCCTCAGGCTCTGTTTTCTACGGAACCAAGACAGATTATTTAAAAGATGTACAAGTTGAAGAAAAAGGGAAAAGCCTTCTGGATTGACATGGAAGAGACAGAGGCTGAGATTGTCAATACGTCCACTCAGTGGATTTCATTAAATTGCCTGGTTAACATGGTGCAGTGAACTGAATGTTTGTGTCCTCCCAAAATTCAGATGCTGAAGCCCTAATCCTCAATGGGATGGTATTTGGAGGTGGGGTCTTTGGGAGGTAATTTGGTCATGAGGGTGGAGCCCTCGTGAGCAGGATTAGTGTCCTATAAGAAGACTCACAAAAGAGATTTCCCTCCCTCCCTCCTTCTCCCCACTCCCCTCTCTCCAGGGTGTGAAGACACAGCAAGAAGGCAGCCATCTGCAAACCAATAAGCAGGCTCTCACCAGGAACCCAACTAGCCAGTACCTTGAACTTGGGCTTCTGGCTCCAGGACTGTGAGAAATAAATGTCTGTTGTTTAAGCCCCCTAGTCTGTGGCATTTTGTTACACTAAGACACAGTCAAGCCAGCTGACCCCTGCCCCATCTTGGAGCCCAAGTCATCAGAAAAGCAGGGGCACCAGGCTGTGGGCCCCATGTGCCAGCTCACCCCACTGGGCGCTGGTGCCACCCCAGCAGGAAAATCCAGAGAGCCCCGATACTCCCAGCTCATCTGTGTCTGAGACTGAGTCTACAGCTGCTCAAATTCAGTCAAGAAAACCCAATCAAGGGCAGAGCATCAGAACATTTTCTTTTCTTTGCCTTTTGTTATTTTTAAATAATTAATACCCATGTGGTCACATACTAAAGAGTTTTGCTCTCGTGTAATGATGCAGATATGGTCAGACTAATGTTAGGTGAGTGGATTACAGGCAGAAGGGCCCCCCCCTGGGGGTGCCTGGGTGGCTCAGTCGTTAAGCGGCTGCCTTCGGCTCGGGTCATGATCCCAGAGTCTTGGGATTGAGCCCCGCATTGGGCTCCCTGCTCCACGGAAAGTCTGCTCCTCCTTCTCCCACTCCCCCTGCTTGTGTCCCCTCTCTCGCTGTGTCTCTCTCTGTCAAATAAATAAAATCTTAAAAAAAAGAAGGGCCCCCCCTGGGCACACCTGCTCTCACTTGCTCTCTCTTTGGGGTAAGTGATCCACGAAGGTATCTCATCTTATTTTTGTCCATGGCAGAGTTCCTGAGGGCACAAGCCCAGCTGTGTTCCTTCTTGACCAGGCCCCCACTCACCACCATCCCACAAAAAGAGAGAGAGAGGTGGCTTCTTTTGAAAGATCCTAACTGAGGGCTTTCATAAGTAAAGTCCCGATTAATTCCAGAAGCAGAAGCAGATAGGTCATTGCTTTAATAGTAAAAATAGTACCATGCACCTTAGATACGTAGCATTGCACTGTTTCCAAAATTCTTTTCCGGGTATTGTGCAGTTTGATTATAACTGCAAAGACCACTAAGCTGTGTAGCAGCTTTGTATTAGGTTGAAGCATCTGAACCTTACCAGCGTTATAAGTCAAAAATGGTTGACTATGAATGGCTTCACGCAGTTCAATGTATTTGGCAGCCAATGCCCAAATCTAGAGGAGAAAGCAACATGAGTAAGCAAGAGGCCTTGAAAAAGGGTCAGAAGAGATGCAGAAAGAGGGGGAAGGACGAGAAACCGTCATTAAATTAAGTTGTACCAACAATGACTATTTGTCCTAGTCATGGGAGTTCAGTGTGGTTTTGAGGTTTGGAATTCGGTCTGTATTCTTTCAACCAAAGAATCTTTTTCCTACAATTAACACATTTTAAAGTAGGCATTTAAGTATCTGCTGACTGATGAATGGACTCACAGGTCCACACGGAGAAGAAGGCTACCAGCACCCCAAAATGAAGGAGCAGTAATGAAGAGTAAGAACATGGAATGTTTGTCTAAGCAATAGTAGAGCTTAAGCCACTGTGGTTCCTAATACGGAATAATTTGTCAGGTGACCTTGGATGAGACTGTTAACCCTCTTTTTGTTGCTTTGAGAAAGGGGGATAATACTTACTCCATACAGGGCAGTTCTAAAGGGGGGTAAACCTGATTGATCACTGCAAGTTTGGAAAAGGAAGACAGTATAATAAATACTGATTATAATTACCATTCCTGGCTTCTAAGAAAAATGCCTTTTAAGAAAAGGAAGGAAGGTTAAAAAGAAAAGAAAAGAAAGGAAAGGAAAAGGAAAGAAAAAAGAAAAGAAAAGAAAAGGAGGGAAGGAAAGAAAAATTTCTTCCAAAGAGGGTCTCATGGGGTGGCCACGGGGTATCAGGGCCTCATGCACACCTGAATGAATCCAAAGGGAAAAGGGCTTACAGAAAAACTTATTTTTTTTTAAAGATTTTATTTATTTATTTGAGAGAGAGAATGAGAGAGAGAGCGCATGAGAGGGGAGGGCCAGAGGGAGAAGCAGACTCCCCGCTGAGCGGGGAGCCCGATGCGGGACTCGATCCCGGGACTCGATCCCGGGACTCCGGGATCATGACCTGAGCCGAAGGCAGTCGCTTAACCAACTGAGCCACCCAGGCGCCCCCAGAAAAACTTATTTTTAAAAATTCTTCTTATATAAATTAATTCCATGTTTCAACTGTCAAATTATCACAGTTTTAGATTAATATATTTGGGGCCCAAACTTGCAGGTAGGTATACGTCTCTTCACTTTATTTATGCAAACGCTAAATTTAAACGTGTAAAACGTAAGCGTCAGAAGCTAGCCCCGTATAGTAACTCTGATATATGTAAGGACAGATACTTTATCGGCATCCCTGGGCTACCGGCAGATGGTTGTATCCTTGAGTGAATTCCGCCGGCTCTCCACGGCCTCGGCACGGTAACCCTACCTCCTACAACACGCCGCAGCGCAGTCTTGAAACAAATGCGAACGCGGTGCCTCAATTTTCAAGATGGATTTACCAACCCATTAGCCCTTCGCTCTCAGTTCTGTTTCCTCCCTACTTCTCCCCAACACGCACGCAGTTTGCAGAGTGTCCAGCCCAAACAGAACGTGCTCCTCAGGGAAGCGGGCTGATGGGTTTAGTTTGCGGGCAGCCCCGGGAGGGGTGGTAATTGACACTTTAACGTACGACATGTTGCATTCCTTCATATCGCCGCGGTAATTGAATACACATGAAACCCGCCTGCACTGGTGACCTCGGAGTGTGCCACACACCTGGAAGTAGTGAGGTTCAATTAATGTGTCACCGTCACTAATAGCAGCTACCAGTGAGAACCACCAGCAGCCGGGAACAAAGCCGAGAGCGGAGCAGAGTAAACCCCAGGAACGGCTGCTCCCCAACAGCGCTGCCTGGGACCAGCTCTTAAAATCTGGGCTCTCCAGGAAAACAATTTGCTTTTAATTGTGCCAATTAATTTTACCTAATGGCTTTGCTCATCTCTCAAAGAGTTATTTTTGCGCTAAAATACCAAATAGCCAGCTGAGAGGAAATGACAATTGGCCCTAGATTTTTATGATAATGCATTTAATAATAATAATAATAATAAAGATGAGAAATTGAATATGATCTAAAAGACGGGACTCAAACTGGGGAAATGCAAAGTTAATATGATGAATTCCACCTTTTCATTCTTTGGGCCTTGCCGTGTGTGTGTGTGTGTGTGTGTGTGTGTGTGCGTGTGCGTGTGCGTGTGCGCGCGCGCGCGCGCGCGCACGCGCGCGCAGTGCTTACCATGGTCCAGGGACCCTGCAGGGGTTAGTGCAAACTGGTCTCCGCTTTCCCAGCGCTCAGGACTCCGGTGAGTCGGTACAGTTAGTGGGACGCAGAGTAGGAGTATGGGCGCAGGAGCCCTAGAGTGACCTGCCTTCGGGTCTGCAGACTCTGGAGGCTGACTCAGGAGGAAGCAGCTCCTAAGCTCCAGGACCGGCAGGAGTAGCCACGGGAGGAGGGGAAGCGGAGAGACCTGCGCGGGCAAAGGCTGGGATGTCGGAGACAAAGTCGGAGAACTTGGGGGTGGGGATGAGAAAGAAGGGGGCCACACAGGGGGTGCGGGTGGTGGGGGCTGGAAGCCTCTGGAGGAAGAATGTGACAGGGAGGACCCCGCAGGGAACCATCTTCCAGTCTTCTTGGAGTATGGGAGTTCTGACTGGTTTCAGAGTCTAGTTACACTTTTTCCAGGACCGATAGCCTTTCTCTTCCTTAAACACACACGCGGGGAAGGTGGGAAACATTGGCATATTAGAATTCAAAAAAGGGTAAGGCTACAGTTTGGGCATATTCTTGGAGGAAAGAAAGAAAAATTACACTGCATTTCATATTTGATAAATTCCATTTAATTAATTAACAAAACTTTGCAGGAACTTCTGAATGAATATGTCCAAGTTGAAAGGCGACCGTGTTTCACAAAATTTGACCTCTTCTCCCTGACCACGCCCCGACCTCCTTCTCTCTGGCCACGCCCAGTCCTCTTTCTTCTCTGGCCACGCCCAGTCCTTGTTCTCCCTGGCCACGCCCAGACTTCCTGTTTCCCCAGCCACGCCCCAACCTTCGTCTGTCCTGGCCCTGCCGGGTCTTTGTTCTCGCTGGCCAAGCTCCAACCTCCTTCTCCCGGGCCCCGCCTCAACCCAGTTCTCACTGGCCACGCCCCATCCTTGGTCTTTCCCTGGCCACGCCCAGACCTCATTCTTTCTGACCACATCCATGACCAAATCATTTTGCCCCATGTCATTGACTCGTTGTGAGGTGTAGGGGATTGCTTTGATTCTCTGTGCTTCAGGCTCTCCTCTAAAACAAGGGGGCTGTGACTTGGGTAAGTATGCACTTTAGCATTTTGGTTGGTCTCCAGGGAGAACCAAAGCCCTACCTCGGACCCCCAGTGCTCCCTCTTTGACCCACTCCTGGCCCTTAAGACCCCTGAAGAGGAAGGGCTCCTTCACATGGGAAGCAGTCTAGGCTACCCTAGACATGGAGGTATTGTAGGCAGCCTTCTGGGTAAGGCAGGCTGCAACATACACATGTTAATCTCTCTGGTCTCCTCAAATCCCACTAAAGTGACAGAAAAACCAAGAACAGAAGGTCAGGAGAAGAAGCATCAGTAGAGAGAAGAAATTCATAATAATTGAAAGGTGAAAACGTAATGGACAAATGGTATCTGACGTAGCAGGAGGGACAAAGTTGAACCCTAGCTGCTGGAGGGAGGTGGATGGGGGAAAGTCATAAGAAACAAAAGGATCCCTGCCACAGAGCAGCCGAGAGTCTCAGGAACTGGGAGCAACACGGATATCTGCAGGCAAGAGTCCAGGGTCACGCTGGAAACAGGACTGGTTGAAAGATTGTCCAGGAGTGGTGGCTCACTCAGGTCCCTTCCTCCAGCGCACATTTGTTCTGCACCCTGAATAGTGAGCCACTTACCCTCTTTCAGAATGTCTGCTCCCTGCCCACCCTTCCGAATACTAGAAGTTTCCTCTGACCAGTCAAACCAGAGAGTCTCAGGGCACTGGACCCAGCTGAGGGCAGGACAAGTGGCAAGCATGCTCTCTGAACAGGGAGATGAGCTCACCCCAACAGATGACATTGTAAAGTACGGTGTAGTCTTGGAGGGAAAGGCATTCCTAAATTTGCAGTTTGGAATTCATAGTTTGGCCCCTTTGAAAACTGGTGAGCGGGCTGCTCTCCTCACGTCAATCTCCGTGTGTTAACCTGAAGGAGAGCCTTGTTTGGGATGGTTTGAATCCCAGGGGAGAGGCCTGTTGACACTGAGCTTCTCTGCATGGGCAGTGTGCCTTCAAGCCTTCCTTGTGCCGTTATTCAAAGTCTTTGCTGCCCTCGCTGTGGGAGGATTATACTTCCTCACCCCACATTGGCCTTGGCCAATGAAATCTGAGTGGAAGTGATGTGTGATGCTTCTGAACTGAAGCTTTGTGAAGCCATCTGCTCCTTCTCTGCCACAGTACCTGTTTGTCTTGGAAGGAAGCAGGATCCTGGATCTTCAGCTTGGGTCCCAGGATGAGTGAGGACAACGTGAGGCAGGGCAGACATGGTGCACACAAGAAGTAAATCTTTATTGTTGTAAGCATCTACAGTTTTAGGGACTGTTTCCATGAGCATTCCACAGCAAAAGGTGCCTGCTACTTGCCCAGGGACAGTTGCAGCCAGGATTGGCAGGATTGGCTCATCCCAATAGCTCCTGCATGGGATGAGCACTCCTGGCTCCTCAAAGACAAGGGTCTGGACTATACCTCAAGATGACACCTTTGGCCTGTGGGCTGCAGATGGAACAAGGAGGCTAGAGTGGGAGGACACAAGTTAGGGCATCTCCCTCAAGGAATCCCAGCCATACCCCAGGACTTTGAAAGGCCTAGAGGTCCCGGGGAGGAAGGTGGGAACATGGAATGACCTGGTAGAAACCGGGTCTCTAATTGGGCCAATTATTAAACTTTTCTGTCTCAGGGCTCTACAGAGTCCATTGCTCCTTTGCCATGTGGCTCTGTCAGGCTCTGCCAATAGGAGACTACAAGGCTCGAGGAAGAACTGGAATTCTCTTCCTCCTGTTTGCTGTCCCTGGCAGCATTGCATCAGCACACACCCCTCACTCTGGTGGCAGTAGCTGGCCCCTGTCCCTTCCTTGCTCCCAGGAGCAGCCTTTTGTACCCAGCCAGAAGGACAGCACTGGCAGACAAGGACCTCTGCTCAGGGCTCTGCACCCTTAACCCATGGGTCCCTCCTGCAAGCCTCTATTCTGATAACCGCTCCCCCCCAACCCCTGTCCTGTTTTCCTGACCACACCCTGCCTGGTACAGGAACGCAGACTCCACCCGAAGCCTCAGTGGGTGGAGCTGGGGATACCTAAGATAACTACCCAGAGTGGGGGTCTTTGGTCCTAAGCCCTGTGAGCCAGAGGACTGGTCCAAGTAGTCGTTGAGCACTGTGCCCCAAATCGTAATGGGTGTGGTGCAAGATACGGGACATTTAAACTACGGCCCTGACCACCAAAAAGTTCAGCTGGAAAGAAGGGCTTTCTAAGTCCACATGCAGATCCAGGGAAGGGACAATTTGTGAAGACCAGAATGGTCCAAAAGGTCACCAAGGAGTCTTGCCCTGAAGGCTAATTGGGCTTCAACCAGCAACTCCAGGCATCTTCAGGGTAGGCAGAGGTGCCAAGTATAATCTACTCAATTTCCTGAAGGAGAGACAGAACTTCAGGGAACTTACTCCTTTTCCAAGATTGCAAAGCAAATTATAGATGGCCAGTGATTGTGTCATATTTCCAGGAATGGCCAATTGTTTTTTTCCACAATGAGCTACCAGAATGGCTAAGATTTAAAAAACTGACAATATCAAGTGTTGTCAAAGATTGGAGCAACTAGAACTCTCACACTGTTGGTGGAGATGTAGATTGTTACAAATGTGTTGGAACATATGTAGCAGTATCTACTCAAGCTAAACCTCCATATGGTCTATGCCCTGCAATTCCGCTCCTGGACATCTACCCATGGGACCTGAGTGCTTGGGTGCACCACAATACACTTACAAGAAGCTTTATTCCCAATAGCCTGAAGAAGGAAACAACCTTCTTCAGGCATGCCCATTAATAGCTGAAAGAATTTTTTTAATTGTCTGATAGCCATACAATAGAATATAACATAGCAGTAAAAAATAGGAGGCAATTTCTACAGGCAATAACATTCACAGACTTAATTAATGTTAAACAAAAGAAGCCATACCCCAAAGAGCACTTACTGTGTGATTCTATTTGTATAAAGTTCAAAAACAGGAAAAGCTCATCTATGGTGATAGAGGTGAGATGAGTAGTCATTTTTCAGGCTATTATTGCTAGTGGAGTCGGTGAGCGAGCTTGCAGGGATGTTAGGCATGCTCTATAGCTTGGTCCGAGTGGTAGTTATAGTGGTAGTTACAGAGAGATATGCAAATAGAGAGTTATTGAGTTATTTGCTTAATATCTGTGTTCTTTATTGTACATACTTTATATCTCAATAAAAAAGGGTGAGGGGAGAGAAAAAATAAATTGCTCAAACATCCTCTGTCTGGTTTGGGTCCTCCTGGAGACAGATCGTGAGACTGGGGTTGGAGGCACATGGTTTATTATTATGAGGTACAAGAAATGTACATGGCTGATAGGAAGTAGAACAGTGACAAGGGGAAGATCAAAGGGGTGCTGGGAAGCCAGGTCTCAGGTCTGGTAGCTGGGCTTAATTCCACAGGGAAACTTGGAGAACACTCACTTCAGAATTATCCCGTGCGAGGGGTGAGGGACCTGGGGTATTTATACACCTACTCTGGAGAGTCACAAGTGGAGGGCAGCCAGGGAGAGGTGCAGGTGTCCTGGCTCTTATGGCCTGAAGGCTGCTGGGGCCACTGAGCCCTTGGGCAGCTGGAAGTCAGCCAGAGCACCCAGAAAGGATACAAGTGACGGTCAGTGTCACACACTCGAATGACACACGTCCCATATGTAGCTCCCATTGGTTTAGAGAATTTACCATGACAAAAAATTAACTCTGAATTCTCAGATGGTCTTGAAATAAATGTGTATTTAATTCCATTATCACCGTCTGCACACATCTGAATACTGGAGGCATGGATGTGCTGGTGAGAAATATCATTCATGTAGATTCTCAGGGCCCTTGCAATGACCCTGGGACCTCATGGTGGGTCTGTGGCCCCCAGGATTCAGTGTGTCAACCACTAATGCTCTTTCAGTGGTGGAACGGGCCAGGGGCCAGAGCTGTTAGGGCTGGAGTTTGGGACCCATAGCTCTGTAAAAACCACCTTCTTCATCTGAAGATAAAGTCACATTTGGTATTATCAATGTCTGAATTAAATGGGCACCCAATGTGATCAGTGCTAGATTGAGGAGGAGAAAAAAGTGCTCCTTATTTTATTTTATTTATTCATTTGAGAGAGAGAGCACAGGCGGGGGGCGGGGAGGGGCAGAGGCAGAGGGAGAAGCAGGCTCCCCGCTGAGCAGGGAGCCCGATGCGGGACTCGATCCCAGGACCCTGGGATCATGACCTGAGCTGAAGGCAGACGCTTAACCAACTAAGCCACCCAGGTGCCCCTAAAGTGCTCCTTATGTATTCACTGTTGCCCTCACTGGCACAGAACTGTTGCCCACCAGCCCCGACAGAGCCAGCTCCTCAAAGGCCATGGCCACCTTTTTTGCCCACAGCTGCTGTCAGGCAGGACTTCGGCATGGCCAAGGGGTACCACTCCCACCTGCCATCTGCTGTCTCCAAAGCACTGTGAAAACCTGAGTCTTCAGCGAGCGGGACCTCTGCTGGCCTTTCCCGGCCTCGGACCCAGCTGTGAACCTGCCCAAGAGCAGGGACAGGGTGGTCCCAAAGGGCTGTGGAGAAAGCTTGTGCAGCGAGTATAAGATCCCTGCTGACCCCTGGGTTGGCAAGGGGGACGACAGATATTCCTTTTTCTATAATTTTGATTACCTCTCGAGCCTCCATTTCTATTGGTGGTGGACATCTTGATCTTGGCAAGTCAAGGGAAATGCCAGCTACTTGCCATTTAAAACACACTCACTTTACAGTAACTCTTCAGATAATTTAGGCTGCTCAGGTGAGTCCCAGGCTTAAGTCTTAGGCAATCCCAGAAGCCTCCAACTTTCTATACGGCCACCCTCATCACCCCCTTTCTTGGCATTGGTGACGGTCCCCGCCTCTAACAACCCCACCCTTGTTCTGGTCTTGCCTCTAATCCATCCCACAGCCTATGCCCACAGGACCCCCTCACCTCAGGGACCTGGTGGCTGGCATTGTAGAAACCTCCCTCCCAGGCACTCAGAAATACTCACCCTCCTCAGCCAGACCCCACTGGGCTGGAGCGAGAACATCTAGGATCCCATTCAGAGCTGAGAGCAGCGTCCACCTTCTCTCTCGCCCTCCCCCTGCATCCTGGGGCCTTCAGTGCTTCGTCTGAACAAAGAGGCCATTCCCTCATGCCTGGCTTTGTGGATCAAGCCTGAGACCCCAGGAGGGGCCCCACAGTTCGACTATATACACATGGCTTACATCTGCATGACCTGGGCCCATCCTTCTTCCAACAAAATTCAATTTAAAAACCACTTAAGTTCTCTTCCCTCTAAGTCTTTTCTTCTGCTTGAAACGTCAAAAGAAAGCAGTGTCCCTGATGCCTATTTTGTCTGTTACAGAACCTTTTTCTCCTTCCCAATTCCCTATCCATGTGCTAAAGGGAATTCCTCTTACAATGTCTAACCAAATGCAGAAATAGGAGGGGAACCTTGAACCCAAAGGACAGCAAAGTTGGATAGGCAATTGAATAAGATGGAAGAGGAGACAGAAGCAAACGAAGGGACAAAAAGAAACAGAAAGGGCCGAGCAGCTGGGGTGAGGAGCAGAGGAGCCGAAGAGAGAATGCAATGAGCAGAAACTCGTGACAAATACCTAAGTGGAGTCACGTGCCTGAGTCGTACCACTGGGGACCCCAGGCTGGGTGTTTGTGCTTGGGTCAAATGAGCCTTCAGTTCTCCCCCATTTGTGGAATTCCACAGAACAAGAGGAAGCTGACCCTGGCCACCCACCCAGAGCCTTGGTGATGCCTGACTCAGTTTACAAGGCCCCCAGTCCTTCCGGCTTCCTGGCCTCAGTACCAGCTGGAATGGCCCCAGGGAGGACTCAAGCTGTCATGGTCACAAACCTCCCAGCCTCCCCCGGGGGTGAGGCCTGAGCACAGCCTCCGCCCTGCCCCATCCCCCACAGCAGAGCTGCAACCGCTCTGGCACCCAGGTCTGGTCTGACCCGACCCACGAAGGTTCTAGCAACGGCTGGGAACTACAGTCCAGAAGGATGGAATGATCTTCACCTGGGAGAGCTAGAGGAAGGAGCCAGCAGTAAATGACTTGCCCTCCCTGGCCCCGCGTCTCCCCACCACACACACACCAGCCTGGTCCAAGCAACAGTGGTTCAACATGACCTCCCCTGAAAGGCCTCCCGAGGCCGTGCAGCCACGCTCTCCGGAGAAGCGGGGCCAGCCCGGTAACACACTGTCCCCCGTTTGGCCTCACTGCCCTTTCCCCCTCGCTCTGGCTTCCCGGGGATTACACCACCACCACCACCACCCTAAACACTATGAGCACACAGCTTTGCTGCACGTTCTGTCATCCAGAGCAGTGAGGAGCCGTATCTACTGTGAGATAAGCTATAACCTCATCATTTGCCTGGTGTATCCTGTCACAGTTCGGGAGACCAGAAGTGTGAGGTCAAGGTGTCCCCAGAGCCTGGGGAGGACCCTTCCTTTGCTCTGCCGGCTTCCGGGAGTCCCCGCAGTCCTTGGTGATCCCTGGCTTGTGGCTGCATCACTCCCATCTTTGCTCATCCCCCTCCTCCCTGTGTCTAACCGCCCTTTGCCTCCCCAGGAACTCCTGTGGTGGCACCGAGGGCCCACCTGGATAATCCAGGATGAGCTCCTTATCTCAGGCTCCTTAACTTAATCACATCTGCAAAGTCCTTTTTCCAAACAAGGTCACATTCACAGGTTCCAGGGATTAGGATGTGGACATACCTTTAGGGCACCATTCCTCAGCCAACCGTGGCATCCTCGCTCTCCTGGCTGGAATGCACAGCAGAGAAAGAAAAAGAAAAAAAAAAAAAAATCACGCAAAATGCGAACTTCACCCACCAGACAGTTCTACGGAGAGAGAAGCATGGGCAGGAAAAGGCGCTAATGTTTCCATCGCTGGGGTCGTCTGTGGCACAGGAGAGATCCCACCTTCAATCTTCTTGTCAACGTGTGTTATTTCTTCCTTGAGAGAAACAAAAACGAATAATCCAGTGTTGCTGAGTGAAAGAGCTCACAGATGGAAGAGCTGGGGCTGGCTGCGTGCCCCTGGCTCGTGGTGACCCGATCCACCCACCCGGCCTCCCCTCTGCCTCCCGCCGGCTCATTTCAGCTCCTCCGGGCCGAAGGGCCCCCACCCCAGCCCTAGCTGGAGTGAAACTGTCAGTGCCCCCATTTAAAACCCATTTGTGGAAGGCTCATAAATCACACCCTTGGAAAACTCACTCCTCGTTATAACTCAGCAGAGAACAACTCTGTTCAGAGATTTAAATAAATGTTGAGTGTGTAGCCGGTTGTTTGTCTTTTCAGCAGGGGGTCATGTGTAAGAGGATTCTGCACCACATTCTTTCAGCTGTTCATGTTATTAAAGCCAGGAATAATTATAGGCCATCTCTCCAAATGTAGCAGTCTCGATTGTCAGATGCAGCAAGTGGCTCAGAATTGCGATCAGCCTCCGCTAGGATCTTGCAAAATGACGAGATCAATGCCCCAAATTTTGCAGTTAGAACTTCCTTCCTTTGGACTTGTCCCTAGTCAAAACACCAATATTGTTGGAAAGGGTCACACTTTAAGCATGGTTTTATTTATACATTTACCCTAATGTTTTATCAGAGCAAGTCTTACGGTGGGAGTACAGAATAGTCCACTGGACAGGACAGGGAGACAACACTGAGGCTGGAAATGAGAAACCAAGGGCTTGGCTGGGTCCCGGACAATGCCTGGAGAGGGTCTCTTGTGATTCTAACTTTATAGGTGAACTAAAATGTTACCTTGTGTCCAGGGCTATGTTCTTCCACATAGATCCCCATCTGGTAGGCACCAAAGCTCATCTATTTATCAGCGGGGTGGGATCTAAGAGGCTGCACCTAAGCCCATTTGTTCCTGTCCAAAGTGGCATGAAACAAGTTACCAAAGTGTGTATGTCCACGTAAGTTGAGTTGCACAAAAGAGCTGTCTCCAGGCCATGAAACAATAGGTGCCTTGGGGCTGACTTGCTCGCCAGCAAGATCTCAGACATGATGTATTTCTGGAGGTGGAAGAGATGTGCAGAGATGTGACAAAATAGACAGACAGACACAGACAGACAGGGAAAGCTGAGTCTGGCAGGGGGGTGGGGGGGAGAACAGATGGGTGTCACCGGGTTCCCATGACCAGAAGCTGAGCAGGAACCACCAAGGGCCAGGGCAGGTATGCTCAGGGGTTGGCTGAAAGGCAGGGAGATGAGATTGGGGTAACTGGGAATCTGAGTGGCAGGAACTGGCCTGAACCTAAGGCGACAGGGAGGGGTGGGGCTGATCCGAGGCAGGGTCCCACAGGGGGACCGAAATCTGAGATTCTTATCGTGTAAAAAAAAGGCTTTGAAGGACTGTGAAATGCTCTGGCATGGGAGAAAGGGGGCTTCCCCATCTATTGGCAAAAGCAGATGTAGATTCTTTTTGGAGGAAAGCTTCCCAAGTTAGTTTGCAGGAACCACACAGATTAAAATGAAACACAACTGGGGCACCTGGGTGGCTTAGTCAGTTAGGCGTCTGCTTTCAGCTCAGATCATGAGTCCCGTATTGGGCTCGCTGCTCAGCAGGGAGCCTGCTTCTCCGAGCTTTCCTCCCTGCTTGTGCTCTCTGTCGCTATCTCTGTCTCTCTCTCTCAAATAAATCAATAAAATCTTTAAAAAAATAAATAAAATTTAAAAAACAAAGCACAACCTTATAAACAAAAATCAGTAAATATTTGGGAAGGCAAGTCACTTTGGATGAAAGCTAACAGAAGCAAGAAACAACTTTAGAATCCCAAGGACTATAGATGTTTCTACGGCAGCGACGGCATGCAGAACTATGACTATGAAACATCTAAAGAAGAAAGGATACACTTATAATGTGTGAATGGACAACAGGACCGTCGGGCATGAATTGGTAGAACCGGGTCGGGGGTGGGGGCGGCGGTGGATAACAAGCAGAATGTCTAAAAATTAATAAGATAACTGTTGAAGAAAAATCCCGATGGATAAGTTAAACCATAGATTACACTCTGTTATTTCTTTAAGGATTTTATTTATTTATTTGAGAGAGAGAGAGAGCACAAGCAGGGTGGAGGGGTGGAGGGAGAGGGAGAAGCAGATTCCCCCATGAGCAGGCAGCCCAACATGGGACTCGATCCCGGGAGGCTGAGATCATGATCTGAGCTGACGGCAGATGTTAAATCAACTGAGCCACTCAGGCGCCCCTGCAGATTACACTCTTAAAGAGAGAATTAATAGACTGGAAGATGTATCTGAAGAACTTATCCAGAATACAGCAGAGAGAAAGAGCTGAAAATATGACAAAGTGTGACAGATACGGAGAAAAGAATGAGAAGGGCTAGCACAAGGTTGGCAAACTTTGGCCCAGGTGCCAACTCCAGCTGGCCACCTCTTCTCATAGAAAGTTTTACTGGGGGGCACCTGGGTGGCTCAGTTGTTGGGTGTCTGCCTTCGGCTCAGGTCATGATCCCAGGGTCCTGGGATCGAGCCCCGCATCGGGCTCCCTGCTCAGCGGGGAGCCTGCTTCTCCCTCTCCCACTCCCCCTGCTTGTGTTCCCTCTCTCTCTGTCTCTCTCTGTCAAATAAATAAATCTTAAAAAAAAAAAGTTTTATTGGAACACCCCCACACATTGGTTTATGTATTGCCCATGGTGTCTTTCACACTACAAAGGAGTTAAGTACTTGTGACAGACGTTGTATGACCTCCAAAGCCTAAAATATTTACTCTCTGGCCTTTTACCCCCCCCCCCCCCAAAAAATTGCCCCTGGTGTAATATATATATGACCATGAACCCAGAAGTAAAATATAAGAAAAAAAGACAGGTAATAGTTTAAAAGATAATGACTAAAATTTCCAGAACAATTTAAAACGTGAAGCCGCATATCCAGAGAGTACAACATATTCCCAGCGGGGTACATAAAAAGAGTCTTGCTTGCAAGACTATGTAGTTTGAATTGTATCCCTCAAAAAGATACATCCAAGTCCTCATCCCCAGTACCTGTGAATGTGACTTCATTTGGAAATAGGGCCTTTGCAAATGCAGCCAAGTTCAAGGATCTTGAGGGAGGTCATCCTGAATATAAGATGGGCCCCAAATGCGATGGCTGGTGTCCTTACAAGAAAAAAAAAAAGGGGAAAGAGAGACAGAGAAATGGGTTGGGTGTCCGTGACACAGAGACATAGGGAAGAAGCCACGTGAAGACAGAGGCAGAGATTGGAGAGGTGCTGCCACAAGCCAAGGGACAACTGGAGCCAAGCAGCTGCAAGAGAACTTTCTCGAGAGCCTTTGGAGGCCGCCCGGCCCTGTTGTCAAGCCTGGCTTTCAGACAGCTGGCCTCCACAACATTGAGAGAACAAGTTTCTGTTGTTTTGAGCCACCAGGTTTGCAGCAATTTGTGATGGCAGCCCTAGGCAACTAACACAGATTTTGTTTAGTTGGGCAGAATAAAGATGATTCCAAGTTTATTGTCATTCTCCACACCAAGAGATGTTAAGTATCTTCCATCCTCTTGGGGTGCCCAGATGGCTCAGTCGGTTAGGCGTCTGACTTTGGCTCAGGTCATGATCCCGGGGTCCTGGGATCGAGCCCCACGTCGGGCTCCACACTCAGGGGGAGGTCTGCTTCTCCTTCTGCCCCACCCCGGCTCATGTGCTCTCTCTCTCTCAAATAAACAAATAAAATCTTCAAAAAATTATTTTCCATCCTCTTGAATCTGGGTCGGCCTGTGACTATTGAAACCGACAGAGTATGGCAGTAGTGAGGTTCTGCCAGTTCCAAGCCCGAGACCTCAGGAGCCCTGGCAGATTCTGCCTTTCCACCTTTGGGAGCCTTGAGCTGCCTCCCGGGAAGTGCAGCTACCTACCCTGCTGACGAAAGCACATGGAGAAGCCAGAGGAGAGAGAACCAGGACTCCATGGAAAAAGAAAGGCCCAGCCACCCAGATTCGAGCTGGCCCAGCCTTCTAGATGCCCCTGCCAGCCAAGACTCTGGAGCCAGCCTCCAGCTTTGTCTCCGTCCTGTCCCATCCCACAGCCTGGTTCTTAGGTCTAGAGCCCCTAGTACCTTCTCAATCCCAGGGCACTCGCCCAGAGGCAGCTCGGCCTCAACCAGTCCTGCCAGGGGATCCTGTCGCAGGAGGGTGAGCCATCTTGGATGTCCCAGCCCAGTTGAGGGGCGAGAGGAATGCAGCCCCAGGCAAGATCACATTCAGCCAAAGAACCACCCAGCTGATCCCCAGTCAACTCACAGAACCACAAGCAGACGAGGTACCGACCAACTTGAGAAAGATGTCCTTACAGATATAGGTACCGCAGGCAAAACCACGTAGAGATGAATGGTGGGTTCTTGGTTCCTGTTCTCAGCAGATGAGCTGATAATAATAAATTCTTTAGGCAGATATGAGTAGGAGATTTACAGAGCATCCAGACAATAGTTAACTATTAGGTCTTAGTATATATGACTGTAATTTTGTTAACCACACACAAGGAGTGCCGCTTCTTTTTCTCCTTCGTCACCTTGTTTTACACCTGTGTAAATAAAACTAGGAATCAAACAAAACAAAGTATCAAGTTAATGAATATGGAAATGAAAAAATCATAAAAACAAACCTGTGTGGTTAACTGTGCGCCTTAGGGCCAGAAACTTGACCACTAGGTGGAACTGTAGAAACAAAACAACATCTCATTTATGGGTAATCATGGACATCTCATGCCATAAAGAGAAAAGCACCTCATATCTGAGACAAACTAAAACGGGGTCAGCAAAATCAAGGGAACCTTGCAACTTTCCTGTAAGTTACTAACTCCCAAGCAGAAATAACTTGAACCCAGACTTCTGTGATGCTGCTATTTGGAAATTTGTCAGGACCTTTGTGGATGTGACCATCATGTGACAAAATCGCTGTTTTTCTACTGTGCACAGACTAACTGTAATCTCAGTAGCCTTGGTAGTTTTGTGGAATTTTTTTTCCTTTAAATTCCTGTTGTATTTTGTATGATGACCTCAGGGAGAACAAATTGACTAGAAAACAGGAGTAGGACCTGAAAGGAAAATAGGAGAATTAAGTGAGCATCTATATGCTGGACAGCCACGTTCCTCCCACTCACCTCCCAGAACACTGGATATAAGGTGTCTTTTCTCCAGGCAAGTAATCGGAGGATTTGTCCCTGAAGAAACTAAATACGTCCAGTGAAAAGACACAGATATTAATAATTGGGACCCCAATGAGAAAAACCAGATAGCCTCTCACTCACCCTATGATGAAGCCCCACTACCCACATGTCCCACCTAAATCTGTAGAGCTTCCAATCAGAGTTCTTCTCTAACATGCAGACAAACCAGCATCTCTCCCCTTTTGCTTGTACTTGTTCTCCATCTTTTCCTCTGTTCGGTTTTTTTTGTTTTGTTCTCTTTTATTGTATAATATCATGTGAGACACTTTTCCCCTAGCATTCTAACATGAGATGGCAGAAAACAAACAGGAAAAAAAAAAAGACAAATATAGGAGCAGGAGAAAACGTCAAGAATTTATATAGCAAAATTCTCCCAGAGAATACATCTATAAAACAAGAATGGGGTGACAGAAAATAAGGCATAGCCAGAGAACAAGAATGAGGTCCTAGAAAGTAATGATGTATTAACTAAAACGAAAAATTCAATCGTTGGATGAGGGGAGTTGAAAAAATATCCCATAAAGTAGAACAAAATGTCAAAGAGGTAAATAAGAGAAGAAAGTATGAAAGAAAATCAGAAAACCAATGCAGAAGTCAACACCCAACAACAGGAGTTCTACAGAAGACAGATAATACAGAGAGGAAGAAATCATCAAAGAAAGAATACCCATGGAGCGCCTAGGTGGCTCAGTGGGTTAAGTGTCCGATTCTTGATCTCAGCTCAGGTCATGATCTCAGGGTCGTGGGATAGAGCCCCATGACAGGCTCTGTGCTCAGCATGGAGTCTGCTTGAGATTCTCCCTCTCCCTCTGCCCCCTTCCCTCACTTGCGCTCTCTCTCTAAAAAATAAACAAATAAAATCTTTAAAAAAAGAAGTTTGTAGACCTTTTAAAAAAGAAAGAATACCCATAACAACTGTCATCACCAAAGAGCATGATCTTCCAGATTGAACAGGCCAGAGAGTATCCAGCATAATGAAGGGTGGGGGGAGCCTCCACCAAAGATTTAAAAAAAAAAATTTAACTTTCAGAGAGGAAAAAACAGTACAATTTTTAAGAATTAGAAGGACATCAACTTCTCAACAGCAACATTAGAAGCTGGAAGACAGTAAAGCAACACACTCACAATTCTAAAGAAAAATTTCCAATATAGAATTCTATAATTAGTCAAACTAGCAACTCCAGAAGGAGGGAAGAATGAAGACACAAATATGTGAAATCTTAAAAATGTGTCCTCCCATGCATCCCTTCTCAGGAAGCTAATTAGGGTGTGCTTTACTCAATGAGAAACAAGCAGGTAAGCCAAAGGGATGAGAGAGAGAGAGAGAGAGAGAGGCAGAGGGAGAGGGAGAAAGAGAGAGAAGGAGGAAGAGAGAGAGGGAGAGAGAGAGTGGAGGAAGAGAGACAGGGAGGGATAGAGAGAGAGGGAGAGAGAAAGAGAGGGAAAGGGAGAAGAAAGAGAGGGAGAAGGAGGTAGAGAGAGAGAGAGAAGAAGAGAGAAAGGGAGAGGGAGAGAGAGAACTAACACATGGGAGACACGGGATGTCAGAGCCTAGTAGGGTTTGATGAGAAACAAGGTTTTATACATCCTCAAAGTAGCTCCCTCACAAATACTTATTAATTACAAAGGGAATTGGATTCATTTACAGCAGAGAAGACTTAATCAAATGATTATAATCAAATATAATTATAGTAAATAAATGATTATATCACCTTCATCAAACCAAATTTAAAGTCAACGGGCAATGAAAGTCATGTACCCCTTGGTGGGATGCAAGGAGCATTGTGGCCCTCGTGCAGAAGATGCACCGCCTGGATCTAATCCTGAAAAACAACAGACACAAAGGCTGAGAAACTGTGTCAGATTAAAGGACACTAATGAGACATGACAGCTAAATGCAACACATGATCCTGGATTAGATACTGGACCCGGGCGGGGGGGGGGGGGGGGGTAGTGATAAAGAACATTATTGGGAAAATTGATGAAATATGAATATAAACTCTGGATTAAATAATAGTACCAGGGTTACAACAGTAAATTTCCTAGTTTTAATAATTGTATTGAGGTTACGGAAGGGACTATTCTTGTTCTTAGAAAATACACATTGAGTATTTGGGGGGTACAAGGGCATAATGTCTCCAATTTATTTTCAAATGATTCAGAGAGAGAGAGAGAGTGAATAATCAAATAGAAGGAGATGTAAACAATTGGTGTATCTAGGTAAAGGGCCTATGAGGGCTTCTCATAGGATTCTTGTAACACTTCTGTAAGCTTGCAATTCTGTAAAAAGTAAAAGTTACAAAAAGTCTCATTCATTTCATTTGGAGTTCATCTCCATTAAAGTTCGCATTTTCTGGTTAAAAAATGTAGCTTTACTAATGGAATCAACAGACTGAAATGTGTTACCTGTTAAAAAAAAAGTAAGGTACGGGGCGCCTGGGTGGCTCAGTTGGTTAAGCGACTGCCTTCGGCTCAGGTCATGATCCTGGAGTCCCGGGATCGAGTCCCGCATCGGGCTCCCTGCTCGGCAGGGAGTCTGCTTCTCCCTCTGACCCTCCCCCCTCTCATGTGCTCTCTCTCATTCTCTCTCAAATAAAATAAATATTTAAAAAAAAAAAAAAAAAGTAAGGTAGAATGTGTTAACTATACTGGAATTAAAATGTAAAAACTTGGGGTGCCTGGGTGGCTCAGTCGTTAAGCGTCTGCCTTTGGCTCAGGTCATGATCCCGGGGTCCTGGGATCGAGCCCGCATTGGGCTACTGCTCCACGGGAAGCCTGCTTCTCCCTCTCCCACTCCCCCTGCTTGTGTTCCCTCTCTGTCAAATAAATAAATAAAATCTTTTTTAAAAAATGTAAAAACTTAATAAAAATAAATAAATAAAATGCGAAGTACCTGAGAGGTTAAATAGTATCTACCCAGATGTAGGCTGCGGGCTAATCAACTTTTCTATGCCTCACTTTTCCCATCTGTAAAATGGGCTAATAACAGTACCTATTAGTTTAGACAATAGATTTTGAGGATTATGTAAGGTGAAATGTGTAGCATCTGTACCGCTTTATGAAAAAGCTCACTCTGAGAAACATACCCTTACAGACATATTTCCTCCCTTGCTCGGGCATCTCAGACCTCAGCACACAAAGCTTTACTCTGCAGCTTATTCATGCAGTCGTTCCTTTTATACGCCTGATATTAACCATCTGAGCCACCCAGGCGCCCCTATACGCCTGATATTAAGAATCCTATACAGGGACACCTGGGTGGCTCAGTGTCTGCCTTCGGCTCAGGTCATGATCTCGGGGTCCTGGGATCGAGCCCCACATCGGGCTCCCTGCTCAGTGGGAAGCCTGCTTCTCCCTTTCCTCCCCTTTCCTCCCCGCTCATGCTCTCTGTCGCTATCTCTGTCTCCCTCTCTCAAATAAATAAATAAAATCTTAAAAAAAATAGAATCCTATACAGCAAGAAGGTGACAAGAGTCCCATGAAGCTCTGACATGTTCCACTAGTTCCTTTCCCCTCCATTTATTTCTTTACATTTCAGAAGCGGCCCCAAGCAGCCATTTATACAGAGAACAAAGGCAAGCTTCTCGCCATGTCTCTCTCTAAACACAGTACAAAGGAGCAGGTGGGGTCAGGGGGAGACTAAGAGGCACATCCCTCAGTCACTGGGCTTCCAAAGGTGATGCACCTGAGACCTTTCACCTGGCAGTCTGCAGACATGAGCCTCGAATAAAGGAAATGCCATATTTAACTTCTATTTAGTATCAGAAGTATCAGAAGTATCATTGTGCTAAGAACAACTACAAAAGCTGGACAAGAGACACGAGACAACTGTCTGAGTACTCAGAGAGCAACCCAGACACCAGGCGGGGCTTTATCCTGCGGAGATCGTGGAGCAGAGAGAAATGCATTGAGGAAGAAGCCAGACTGGCCCCTACTTTCTCCCTTGGAACCTTCCAGCTTGAAGCCCGGGCTACGCGTGATGAGTGAAAAGCGTTGGGGTTGGCCTGAGGTTTGCATCAGTCTCATTAAACTGGGAAGAAAAAACTATTTGAGTTTAGGACTGCCAAGACAGCCAGAACTTGTGCAAAAATCCCAGGAAAAAGAATAGCGGAGATAGCTTGACATTCTACACGGCTTTTGCTTGCGGTATATGCTGCCCGAAGCTGACACACAGACCAGGAGGTGGCTTGTGAAGAGGTTAACAATCTAAACAGAGCTGTTGATAGTTTTGTGTATTAAATAGTGTACCCCCCAAAAATCATGTCTTCCCAGACCTCAGCAAGTGACCTTATTTGGACATATAGTTCAGTAAATATCTTGGGATGAAAGTATCCTGATTTAGAGTGAGCCCTAAATCCAATAACTGGGGTCCTCAGAAGAAGAGACAAGGACACAGGGCAAGGCTGTGTGACGGTGGAGGCAGAGACTGGAGGGACCCGAGCACAAGCCAAGGAAAGCCTGGGGTCACCCAAAGCTAGAAGAGGCAAGAAAGGATCTATCCCAGAACCCTCAGAGGAAGCATGGCCTGATGGCCCTTGATTCCTGGCCTCCAGAACTGGGAGAGAAGACATTTCTGTTGCTTCAGCCACCAAGTGTGTGGCGATTTGTTATGGTGGCCCCAGAAAACTTCGAGCAAGGGAAATCAGGTTCAGTCGGAACCCCAGACTAGACCTTCTCAAGGATGAACACTAGAGAAAAGTCCGTATGAAACGTGTAGAACACAGCGTAGAGATCTAACATAGGTTCACCACCACGCAGTAGAGAAGACATGATGGGAAGGATGGGAAGAAGCAATATTGGAAGATACACCAGCTGAGAAGTCCCCCAAACGGACAAAAGACATCGAAGCAGGATAAACACAAAGAAAATTATTTGTGGGCAAAGCAGTCAAACTGATAAAAACCAAAGACCAACAAGCTAGAGAAAAAAAACCCATCACATTCAAAGGAGCAACAATTATGCGGACAACTGAATTTTCAAGAGGAACAACAGAAGCCAGAAGATACTGAAGTAGAAAGAACCCTAATTAGGGGCGCCTGGGTGGCTCAGTCATTAAGCGGCTGCCTTCGGCTCAGGTCATGATCCCAGGGTCCTGGGATTGAGCCCCGCATCGGGCTCCCTGCTCAGTGGGAAGCCTGCTTCTCCCTCTCTCACTCCTCCTGCTTGTGTTCCCTCTCTCGCTGTCTCTCTCTCTGTCAAATAAATAAATAAAATCTTAAAAAAAAAAGAACCCTATTAATCTGGGGGAGAAAAACCAGCATCTACGAAAACCCTGCAGCAAACATTACACATAAAGGTGAAATATTATAAGTTTCTCCTGGAGACCAGGAATAAGGAAAGGATGTCTGTTCTATGCACTCCTCTTCAAAATTGTATTGGAGGTCTAGTCACTGCAATAAGGCAATAAATAAATAAAAGTTACGACTATTATAAGGCATGAAATAAAAATATAACTACTTGCAGGCCACGCCAAAGGGATCGAACACCTGGGACTGTCCTCTTGAGGAGGTCAGAAAATAGCAGAGCTACAAAGTCTACTTTGTAGCCCCCCCAGCTTTGGTTTTATCTAACGTACTCCTGAAATCGTGCTCGGGGGCCAGACATGAGCAGGCTGAATGACACACGCTCTCATTTAGATGCGTCTTTAAATTTGCAAATAGCTTGGTATGCATTACTTTTTTAAAAGATTTTATTTGTTCATTTGAGAGAGAGAGAAAGAGATTGGAGCAGAGGGAGAGGGATAAGCAGACTCCCCACTGAATGCAGAGCCCGACACGGGGCTCCATCCCACGGCCCTGAGATCATGACCTGAGCCGAAATCAAGAGTCGGTCGCTCAACCAATTCTAAAAGATAAGAACTCTTTCAAAATATATAGGTACAGTACCATTATCATACTTACAAGATTGACACTTATACTTTGACAGCATCAAATATGCAGTCTGTGTTCACATTTCCCTGGTTTTCTCATACATTTTTACCAAGTGATTTGCATGAGTTAAGATGCAAAGTTTCTAGTTTGCACGTGGGTCATTTGTCTCTTACTGTACTTTCATCCACAGGTTCCCTCCCCGCCTGCCATGCTGCCTTTTTTTCCTTGCCATTTATTTGTCAAAGAAACTGGATTGTCTCTCCTATAGTCTCCCACATTCTAGATTTGCTGGTAGCATTCCCTGATGTCTTTTAACATATTTCTCTGTCCATGTATTTCCTGAAAACTGGTAGATTGTCTAGTTAGGGACTGAATCAGATTCAGAGTTGATGTTTTTCGGCAAGGCTATTTTATAAGGGATATATACTCCATTAGGAGGCAGATAAGATCTCTGAATTATCATGAATTATCCTCAGCTCAGTCTCTGTCTTTGTCTCTCTGCCTCCCCAGCCTCCCTCCTGCCCCCACAGTTAGCAGCTATTGAAAGGCAGGTGATTGGTGATGAAATTCATAACTTCATCAGAGGTTTACAAAATGGTATATCCTAATTCTAACCTCTCTTCTTTTATATTAGTCAAAATATTTCTACAGAGACAAAATTTCCCTCGTTAACTATTTATTTACCCGTAGCTGTAATTTGAACATATTCCCAGCATAAATGGTCTTTACTATTGTCCTTTTCCTTCACAACTGAATCCAGAGTTGGGCAGTTCAATTTCTTGGGATGTCTGGTTGAGTCTAAAGACCCACATTATCACAGCATCTAATGATTCCTTTCTGATTCTTCCAAATGCATTAACGGGTTCTGTGATTTCTTTTCTTCATTTTCCACTAACTTTTCTTTTATTAAGTTTATTTATTTATTTTTTAAAATAATCTCTACACCCAATGTGGGGCTCAAACTCACAACCCCAAGATCAAGAGTCCCAAGCTCTTCAGACTGAGCCAGCCAGGTAGCCCTCCACTAACTTTTCTTATTTAGGGAAGGATGCAATAAAATATTCAAAGAATTAAGCAAACCTCACCAAACAAGCCAAGAACACAGCCTGCTGCGGCCGCACTGTGGGCTAGCGGGGACCACCACCAGGCAGCCATCAAAATCTTCTTTCATCAGCTGAGGCACCTGAGACTAGGTGTGATGGGTTATGTCCAGTGTATGAGCAGACACTGAATAAAGTCAAGTGCAGGAGAATCAAAGGCATATGTGATCTGGTTGTATAAGGAGCACAGATCCTCGCAGAAGGCTCGCAGATCCTCTTATGCATCCAGAATGTGTGCTCTGCTGGAGAGCCCCGTCCCCAGTGATACCAGGACAGCTGCGAATGGCAGCTGGGATATTCCTCCTCCTGAAGTACAGGCATGTCCCCCTCAGCGTGGCACTTCCTCATTTTCTACCAGGATACCAGGAGAACTGGGTGGATGTGGATGGCTTTGTGGACATGCCCTTCCTTAATCCAACTAATTGATATTCAACCTATGTATCTTTCAACTCAGAATATCCAGGGACGTGCAAGTATTTTGATTATTCTATGGTTATTACTTTAGCCTTTTAGCATTTGACACCGTGAGTCGAACTCATGTTTAATGAATGAACTCTGGGAAAATTTGACTGATGGGATAAATGACTAATTTTTTTAAGGGAGAGTTCGTAATTCTCAGATTACACTCAAAACGGCAGAATTTGTCTTTGAGTAGATGTGGAAGGAGCAAGTCTCTACAAACTGAATTAACTCACCAAGGACTCTATGGGAAAGGACACCTCTCCGAGTGAGTAATCTTGGCTCGTGTTCCTCCTGACCCATTAAATTATACAAGGGCATCAGTCACTGAAAGCTAAAATTAACACTTCGTGGGGCTTGCCAGAGAGTTCTGATATCTCCAGTGGGAACTTTCCATGCTCTTGTGACAGACCAGCTTCCACTGGTGTTACCATAGGGAAAAAAAAAATAAGAATTGAGTTTCCTGCCTTGGTTTTTCTAGCAATTGCCACGTGGACAGCCCCCTTGGCCTTTGATGATAACCCCACTCTGGTCACATTGATTCAGCAAATATTTACTGGCCATCCACTGTGTGCTGGTACAATGCTGGGGGCTGGGGGTGTACATGGGATAGACAGAGCATGTGCCCCAGGGCCATGACATCTGGCGCCTAGACCAGCCTCAGTACTTACCGGCCATGTGGTTTGGAACCACGTCTCAAAAATCATGTCGACTCTAGGCATTGGAAGGGTTCCTAGTGAAAGCAGCGCTCCACACCAAGTTAGTAAGAGCTGGATTACATCCCAACTCTGTCCCTTACCAACTGTGTGGCAGGAACTTGTGGTCACTTAGAAACAGAAAGGAAGAAGCAGCAGCTCGAATGAGAGAGGGAAAGGGAGAGAGGAGGGAAATCACATGTTACAATTTCTTCTTTTCTTTAATCAGGGTGTAGCTTTCATGTAGTTAAATGTAACACCACATGCAAGTCTGAAATACATTGCTCAAAGCATCTTTCACACGAGTCCCGTGTAACTACCACCTAGGTCAAGATATAGAACACTTCCAGCACCCCAGTAGATACAACTTTTAAAGTGAAAATACCAAAATCAAATCTCGGGACTTGTGTGAGGTTCTCATATCCCTTCTGCCAGCTTCAGAGCCATTTCTCGAGTGCTGGAGATGAGGCTGCAGTCTCTCCTCCCACCCTTCTGCTGACCAAGAGTACCACCCATAGACTGGTCTGCTGGACACCCTTCTGCTGACCAAGAGTACCACCCATAGACTGGTCTGCTGGACACCCTTCTGCTGACCAAGAGTACCACCCGTAGACTGGTCCGCTGGACACCCTTCTGCTGACCAAGAGTACCACCCATAGACTGGTCTGCTGGACACCCTTCTGCTGACCAAGAGTACCACCCGTAGACTGGTCTGCTGGACACCCTTCTGCTGA
>NC_058403.1:8419516-8481355 GCF_002201575.2 Neomonachus schauinslandi | reverse complement strand
GGACACCCTTCTGCTGTCCAAGAGTACCACCCATAGACTGGTCTGCTGGACACCCTTCTGCTGACCAAGAGTACCACCCATAGACTGGTCTGCTGGACACCCTTCTGCTGACCAAGAGTACCACCCATAGACAGGTCTGCTGGACACCCTTCTGCTGACCAAGAGTACCACCCATAGACTGGTCTGCTGGACACCCTTCTGCTGACCAAGAGCACCACCCATAGACTGGTCTGCTGGACACCCTTCTGCTGACCAAGAGTACCACCCATAGACTGGTCTGCTGGACATGGGGGCTGAGAGAGGCTGTAAATCTGGCTTGGAACAGAGTTTGAATGCGTACTGAGCTAAATGGCCAATCCAAGGATGCAATCCACAATCCTGCCCTCTTCTGAATACGAAACTCAAAGGTACTAGTCGCCCAGGCCAGGTTTTCCTTGTTATAAAATTTGCTAAATATTTATCATAAAATGGCTACATGGTCAAAATAAAGGTTGGAGGGAAATACTAGCATTAATCACACCAGCCAAAAGGTGAAAACAACTCAAATGTTCATCAACAGATCCATGGACGACCCAAATGTGGACTATCCACAGCAGCCTATTATTTGGTTGTAAAAAGGAATGAAGTATTCATACCCACTACAACACATATGCTACAACTTTGATAACATTGTGCTACGTGAAATAAGCCAGACAGATACGACCGCGTTCCATATGATTCTCTTCATATGAAAGTCCCAAGTAGGGGCGCCTGGGTGGCTCAGTCGTTAAGCGTCTGCCTTCGGCTCAGGTCATGATCCCAGGGTCCTGGGATCGAGCCCCGCATCGGGCTCCCTGCTCGGCGGGAAGCCTGCTTCTCCCTCTCCCGCTCCCCCTGCTTGTGTTCCCTCTCTCACTGTCGCTCTCTCTGTGTCAAATAAATAAAATCTTAAAAAAAAAAAAAAAAAGAAAATCTCGAGTAGGGAAATCCAGAGAGAGAAAGTAGGTTAGTGGTAGCTTAGGGCTGGTGGTGGGGGCAGGAAGATAGAGGATTAATAGCCAATGGGTACTTTTTGGAGGGGGCAATGAAAATGTTCTAAAACTGACTATGGAGATGGCTGCACACATCTGTGAATGTACCAGAAACCACTGAACTGTACATTTTAAATGGGTGAACTGGGGTGCCTCGGTGGCTCAGTTGGTTAAGCGACTGCCTTCGGCTCAGGTCATGATCCTGGAGTCCCGGGATCGAGTCCCACATCGGGGTCCCTGCTCAGTGGGGAGTCTGCTTCTCCCTCTGACCCTCCCCCTCTCATGCTCTCTCTACCTCATTCTCTCTCTCAAATAAATAAATAAATAAGTAAATAAATGGGTGAACTGTATGGTACGTGATTATATCTCAATAAAGCTGCTTTTTTAAAAAATGAAGGGAACAAAAAGTAAACTGAAAGATCATTCATAGTCTTCCTGCCCAAAGATACTCACAATCAGCGCTTTAAGGGATCTCTTTCTGGTGCTCGTCTCTCTGTATTTCTATTGTTGTTGTGCTGGTGATCACACAACATTTCATAGTATTGGCACACTTTCCAACATATGTTGGTCATGGACATGGGGGCTGAGAGAGGCTGTAAATCTGGCTTGGAAAAGAGTTTGAATGCGTACTGAGCTAAATGGCCAATCCAAGGACGCAATCCACAATCCTGCTCTCTTCTGAATACGAAACTCAAAGGTACTAGTCGCCCAGGCCAGGTTTTCCTTGTTATAAAATTTGCTAAATATTTATCATAAAATGGCTACATGGTCAAAATAAAGGTTGCCAATGACAGAAATTGATTTTTTTAGGCAGAAAGAAATCTGACGGAAGAACTTTAGTGCTTATAGAACTATTGGAGTTTCTGGAGGAGGGAGGGCTCGTTCTCCGGGGGTGGACAGCATGGCAGGAAGGGTTGGCTGAATCCAGTAATGCCCGTATGACCTTCCAGCCAAGGATGAAAAAACCACCACTGGGACTGTTGGCTTCAGCCCAATGCAATTGGGTTCCAAGCTAACACACACATACACACATACACACCAAAAACATATTCATTGGTGCCTATTGTCTCAGTCAGTGGAGTGTGCAACTCTTGATCTCAGAGTTGTGAGTTCAAGCCCCACGCTGGGTGCAGAGATTCCTTAAAAATAAAATCTTAAAAATGTATTTATTTATTTTAAAGAGAGAGAGAATGGGGGGAGGGGCAGAGAGAGGAAATCTCAAGCAGACTCCCTGCTGACCTGGGAGCCCGACGTGGGGCTTGATCTCATGACCCATGAGATCATGACTTGAGACAAAATCAAGAGTCGGATGCTCACCAACTCAGCCACTCGGGTGCCCCTAAAAGTCAGATCTTAAAATAAAACAAAACAACCATATTCACTGACCGTGCCTACTAGCAGAAACTACAAAGGTGGCAGAAGTGTGACTTCCACTTTACTTCTCAAATAAGTGCATCTCATGGCCACACTTAATTCACATCAGGAACCTTAGCTGCCAGGCAGCCTGAGAAATGACTGCTTGCTAGGATCCATACTCTAGGAAGGTATTTACCATGCCATGTTGTTTTAAACTTATCATTTTTTAAAAACTACATAAGTTTTCATTAACTATATAAATGTATATCTATCCATATATACATCCACTATATAGATGTATATCTATCCATGTATATATTATATATATAATATATACATATTATATGTATATATTATATATATAATATGTATTATAATATAATACATATTATATAATGTATTATATAATAGTATATATTATATATATACATGGATAGACTATTATTATATATTACATATTACATATATTACATATAGATTGTTATTATATTAGGATAGACTGTTTATTATTATATATTATATATAATATATTATATATAGAGAGATTGTTATTATATATTAGGATAGAGTGTTTCCAGAGTTTAATATTATCAGTATTAATATTCCAAAGCTTAATAATAAAAATAATGCCATGACGATAATGCCGGAAGTAGCTGCTACGGTTTACTGAATACATCCTTCTCCCGGGCAGTCCGCTAGGCCCTTCACATTCATTGTATATGCCATTCTTTTTTTAGTTAAAACTCACAACCTCCTTATGAGGTGGCTCTTAGCCCCATTGTACAGACAACAAAATTGCGGCGTAAAGAGAAGTCAAACCTGGACGTGACACGGAAGCTTTCACCCTTAACCATTACACAAATATGCACAAAAAAAGGCCTCTTTCATTTTGGAAATGCCTTCCATAGCAGAAATAATCAGAAACAGAATTAGTGGTTTAATACCTGGGGACATGTATAAGGCCTCTGGCACACAGTAGCAGGTCAGATTCTCAATCGGAGCATTATGGGGCCTGAGAATGGCCTCCAGGACAGGAACTCACTTTTATCATGCAAATGCCCGGCTGGGTGCCTGGCACACTGCAGGCCACCCCATGGATGTTTCCTGAATGAATAACAGCTTGTGTGCAAGCAGGAGTGCGTGAGGGCTCCCCAATTCAAAGAACTGCATTCCTTCTGTTGGGAAAAGTACAAGCAGCTTCTAACTTAGTCCAGCTCTAGACCGCAATGAATGAGTGCCCAGAACACACGGCCCTGATCCGTTTGTTTCAGCCACCCTCATGCTGAGTCACTGCACAGGCCCATCACTTGGTTGACTGTGAAGTCTAAAATGACCAAAGAAGTCGCCACCACAGTGCATCTGAGTGACCACGCATGGGGCTGGAAAGTGCATCTATCCTTTTAGGTATGTAAACGGGAGCATCTTTTAGCAAGTGCAACTGCTTCTTGGTTTGGATTATTTAATAAGTCAACTGTCCTAGTAAATGCTGATTCTTCGTAGAAACACTAGCAACTGACATGCATTGTCCCAGTCCACCAATGCCCCAGTAAGACTGTAAACCCCATACCTTCGCAAGTTGCATTGGCCGGTGGAGGCCACTAAACAGCCTTCAGATGCCCAGCTCTACTTTGCGGTCAGGAAGCAGTTGTACCCGCCTAACTAACTACCAGCTTAAGAGGTTCGTAACGCTAAAACCTCCGGACCTTTTAGTGCTCCCTTACCCACCTCTTGGACTATACTATTCAGGGGTCTTTTGAGGGATGGAATTACAACTTTCCTTTTTTAAGATTTTATTTATTTATTTGACAGAGAGAGACACAGTGAGAAAGGGAACACAAGCAGGGGGAGTGGGAGAGGGAGAAGCAGGCTTCCCGCCGAGCAGGGAGCCCGATGCGGGGCTCGATCCCAGGAACCTGGCAGCCTCCCCCCTCCTTCCCCCCATCGGGCTCCCTGGTCATCCAGGAGCCTGCTTCTCCTCCCCCCCACCCCGCTTGTGTTCTGTCTCTCTCTCTACTCTCTCTCTCAAATAAATAAAGAAAATCTTAAGAAGAAAAGAAAAAAAAGAAATACCTGGAGAAAGCATGGATGTCCTTTGGCTCCTATCCCACTACAGCTCTCAAATCTAGAAGCTCTATCAGGTCCTCCTGGCACAGAGTAAAGCTGGGACCTTCATGATTTTATTTATTCCACATGGCCTGAAAACATGTTTGAACATCACTTGCCATAATTTTTCTGGTGATTTCTATGAATCATCTTTTAATTATGAATAATGTCTTTAGAGACACTCCTGAGAAATTTCACCCCAAGTTCCCTTGACAAACATCCCATAAAGTATCTAAAGTGAAGCAGCTTCTACGACCAACACAGAAAATCAACGTTAAAGCATGAATTCCTAAAAGATCCATTAGTCAACTTTGCTGGGAATGAAGCTCAAGATTCACACATGCAAAAGGTTGCTGAGAAATTCAAAAACAAACAAAACCAGAAAAAAAGACATTTACTGTCAAATAATATTCAAAGGATTGTGTACAAATACAGATTTTCTAACTACAGATGGAGTCTTTTTTTTCTTCCAGCTGGGAATTTGCTCTGGGGTAAGAGCTGAAGGTTTTCAGCTCTTTCAGGATCCGCTATGGCTATGGCACAAAGGACCCTATGCTCTTGGCTCAATCCAGGCCACTCAGAAATTAAAGTATTTGTGCAAGATAGTGAGTGTGAATTTCCATTTCTGGGATTTACTTTCAGAAAATCCGAATGCTGGATCTCAAACAATCAAGTAAGGTCCAAGTACCCTTAAAGGACCCCCAGGGGGGGTTGGCCCTGGGATTCCCTCACCTTCTGCAGGTGCAGCTCACCTGGCTTCCACTTTCCTTATTTGTCAGAGTTGACAGCTTCTCCAAAAATGTGGTGTAGACATCAGGCTAAACAGAAATGCAAATAAGCCCATTAGATTTCAGTGGAGCACTCTTTATGTTGCTTAAACAGGGAGGGGTTTTCTGGTCAATTACTTTAAGTAGACTTCAATAAACACTAAGATTACTTGTGCATGGCTAATAATGGCACAGATCCTTTTCCTCCCTGGCCTCCCCTCCGTGGCCTCCAACTACCAAGGAAGTAAAGCCAAGTCACATAGGCACTTTCCAGTGCTCACTATCTTGTTTAAAGTGCTTAAAGGGTGTTTGGGGCCCACGCTCCCGCCTAGACAGTGCTGACAGTTCCCAAACTAGGGGGAAATGGCACCCGGGGCCTCGCCAGGCGCAGCCAGCGTCTACACCGTCACTGAACCATGCTTGTCGGACGCCAGGCACCTCTGGGCTCTTCCTTACCCCAAACCTGCTTGCATTTGTTCAAAAGTTAGATTTCTCAATAAACTCTTCCAAGTAGCCACCTCTCTTATCCCTGCACGCTCTGGGCAGAGGCTGGAGATTGTAGGATCTCTCCATTATTAAAAGAAAGATTGGGGTGCCTGGGTGGCTCAGTTGTTAAGCGTCAGCCTTCCGCTAGGGTCCTGATCCCAGGGTCCTGGGATCGAGCCCCATATCGGGCTCCCTGCTCCGCGGGAAGCCTGCTTCTCCCTTTCCCACCTCTCTCTCATTGTCTCTCTGTCAAATAAATAAAAATAAAATCTTATTAAAAGAAAGATGGGGGGGGGGGCCGTGACTGGCTCAGTCCATAAGGCATACGATTCTTGATCTTGGAGTTCTGATTTCAAGCCCCACGGTGGGCGCAGAGGTTACATTAAGATAGTAATAATAATAGAAACAGGGCGCCTGGGTGGCTCAGTCTTTAAGCGTCTGCCTTCGGCTCAGGTCATGATCCCAGGATCCTGGGATCCAGTCCCGCATCGAGTCCCACATCGGGCTCTCTGCTCAGCAGGAAGCCTGCTTCTCCCTCTCCCACTCCCCCTGCTTGTGTTCCTGCTCTCGCTATCTCTCTCTCTGTCAAATAAATAAATAAAAATCTTTAAAAAAAATAATAGAAACAAAAATAAATAAAATTAAAAGCAAGATGAAAAACTAGGTCTCTCACACAACCGTAATTAAACGGTTTAATTGGTTTCGACTTTGGGAGCGGAGTAAGCACCTGCACAATTCCACTGAGCCACACGCGCACCCTGACCAGCCCTTCCATAATAAGGAAAGCAACGAGAAGGGTCCCCTGAATGTGCAAATCTGCGCATGCAGCGAGGAAGGAGCCTGAGGGCTCACCCCGCCTTGGCTCAAAAGCTTCCAAGAGAAAGAAGCACAGAGTATTCCGTAGTAAGAGTAAATAATGTCTTTGTCCACATCCGCCAGGCGAAAAGAGCGTTACTGCAATAACCAGGATTATTTTGTTTCCGCCCTCTAAAAACCCGAAGACGGTGCTGGAGTTGGGGCTTAAAATATTCGTAAGCCGCACAATTTGAATCTACCTTTTAGTTTATCAGCTAACCGCTGCTTTTGCCAGGGAAAATACCCTTGGACTGAGAAGAATTGCTCATTTTTAGTCATCCGTTTTACACGAAAACGTGTTTTACCCCGTGCCTTCTCCTCCGGGGTATTTGCTCTGGCACAGAAAAGGAATTCTCTAGGGGCAGCGAAAGGGGGCGAGGGACGGTGGAGAGCCCCAGTCGGGGACCACGCGGGAACCCCCTCCAAGACGGCTGAGCCGCTGACACTGAGAATTTTGTCTCCAGATCCTGGCTAAGTGCGCGTGAGACGGGAGCGGCCCACGGGGCTTTAGAGAGACCCAGATGAAAATACAAGCCTTCAATTCCCCCCCAAACATCCCCCCACCCACAGGCACCGGGTTCTGTCCTCTCCCGCCGGCGCCGCGCGCACCCCGTCTCCCTCTGGTCTCCACTTCCCTCGTGGAGGGAATCTGCGAGGGAGGGGCGGAGCGGAGGCCAAGCAACCCGAGTGGGAAAGAAGGAGGTGGGCACTGGCTGCCGGTGCCAGGACGGGGACGATGTCCTGACGGCCTCAAGCACGCCCGGGAGCTTCACACACACCTCCCATCCCAACGAGCACAACCACTTGCGCCCCAGCGTGCCGCACGCCCCCCGCCCCAGGCTAACCGAGGCCCACCCCCGTGTACGCTGTGCCCCCGCCGTGAGCGCCGAGGGCGCACGCGCTCCTGTGCCTCCCCCTCCCTGTGCAGTGCGCCCTCTCCGTGCGCTCGGTGCCCCCCAACCCGCGTGTGTACTGACAACACCCCCCTCCCAAACCCGGTGCGCTCTGATCCGCCAGGGTTCCACCCTCCACGCGGACGGAGCCCCTCAGGCGGCCGTGCGCGTTGCGCCCCCTTCCGCCAACCCGCGCATGCAGCGTTTCTAACCACGCGGACTGTCCCGAGACTGCGCGCGAAAGAGGTGGGACCACGCCGCAAAGTAGGTCTGAAACAAACCGGTCTTGAGCCCGCACCCAGCGCGGGGAGCAGGAGTCCCGAGTCCCTTCTGCAGAATTGAGAAGACCTCTAGCGTCGGAGAAGCCTGACTCTTGTCCCCCTCCCGCCGCCGGTGTCCCCGAGTGTGGCCTGCAGCTCCCAAAGCCGGGTTTCGGCCCGGGGTAGGGAGGGCTGGAGAGGGGGTCCCAACACCGCCTCCCTGCCTGGCCAGATGGGGTGCGCTCTCCCCGCCGGCGTGGCCCGGCTGCCGCTCAGTTCTAAAGTCCGGCTTTGGCGCGCCCGGAACCTCCGACGCGGGACTGCTCTCTGCGGTGGGAGTCGCCGCCTTCTCCTCCCCGGAGAGAAGAGTGTGCTCCTGGACACACGCCTCTCAGGAAACCTGCCTACCGCGCCGGCCTGTGCAAGAAAATAAAAAATGAAAATCTTCGCGAAGCAGTAAGACGCTCACGCCCCGGGCTGGGGCGGCCTCGCGTCCCAGGCCAGCCTGGACGGGGCCAATCCAGCCCGCCCGCCGGGCTGCTGGCCTTTCTCTAACTCTACTGAACCACGAATGCATTAGCATACCTCTTTTTACAGATTTGTTTAGATTAGGGGGAAGGTTCCCCCAATACTCACTTTGCTTTGCAAATAACCCTGTTGTATTAGTTAAATGAAACGAGTTTGTGTCCTCAAAGTACTGAATTAGCCCTATTCTGCAGTCAGCCTTATATTAAAAACCTGCTAGGAAAAAAAAATTAAGCCCATCAGGTTTGTGCTCTTTGATATACAGAAATATTTATCTCTGGTGGATGTTTTCTTTTGTTTTCTAAAGGAAATTTTTGGCTAATGTTTTTGAAAGGTGGTTTCAACGCAGTCGTTAATGAACTAACTGGTTTTCCGATTTCAAGGTGGTGTGTAATTGGTATAACCACTGAGGGATTTCAGCGCATGCCGGACTGTTAAGACTCCTCCAGCTCAAAGGTTTCCGGGCACGACCCCCAGCTGGCTGGAGGCGAAAAGCGGGGATTTGCGGGGAGCCGATGGGCAACCTCTTCTCAGAACCGTGATTTCGAGGCGCCGTTTCTGTGAAGCTGGGCCGGGAGTCCTCAAGAGGACCGCGGAGGCTTCAGGCGGCCGGGCCCTGGAAGGGTGGGGTTAGGTCGGCGCAGGTCGCTGGGCACCCCCTCTCTCTCCGCCAAGGATCCCTTCCCGTCGCTCAGTTCTGATCCTGGGCGCTGGGCGCTGCTTGAGCTGCAGGGGTAAATCGCCCTCCCTGGAGAACATTGGAAGTCTGAGTGCATTGGGAGGGGCGCAGAGAATGGAGAGAAAGCGAGGCCAGGCTTGGGAGACGGGGAAGCAAAATGCAAAGGACAGGCTACCCTCTCACCTGCAGGTAAAAGTAGAAGAAATGAGTGGCTCTCTTTTACCCGAACCTGGCGAGTCTTCTGTGGCACCCTGTGGCTCAGGGAGTTTGCTAATCACTATAATCACTATAATTAATTACCAGTGGCACTGTTTTTCTTCCCCTAAATGCATCACTCTGAGGGAGAGAGAGAAGTGGGCAGCAGCTATTCCATTCCTAGGTCAAGAGGCACTGCTGTGACCCGAGGCCTCCAGACCCCAATCTCAGAACCCAGAGTTGTCCTAGACAACTGAGTCCGAAGAAAAGGACCATGCTCTTTTTGGAATCCCAGAGAACAGTGTCAACTTAGAGCAGGCCCATGTAGGAACCCAGAAGATGGGAATTACCCCCCACAGCCTCACCCTGGAATGCCTCCTTCTCTTGCCTCCCCACCCCAAACTATGCCTGAGGCACCAAGCTGAGGGCCAAAGACCGGCGGGAAGGGTTCCCTGGACCCCATGCACAGGGAGAATCTGCCCTAGTTCTTGCAGTATACTCAGAGATCCTGCCCACCAAGCTGAAAGCGAACACTTTCTCCAAAGGAGTAACTTCCAGTGAAAGAATTTCTTAAAAACAAAACAAAAATACAGATCAACTTCTCTTCCTCTACTTGGAAATATGTGAGCAGAGCCAGTTACTGTCTAGACCTCTGGAGGAATGGAATCACTATGAAATAGCTCTGGCTACCTTGAATTACTTTTAAACAATGAGGAGCGATATTAGAATTGTCCTCTGATCCTTTCTTGCCATAGCGATGACTCCAGGAAAAGTTGGTAATAGCTCTATGGGGAGTGAAAAATCGGAGTACTCTTTCGGATAGCTCAGACCCAAAACGCCTCCTAGCCATGATAGTCATATACGTGATGCTAGACGCAAGCGGGAACTTCTGGAGTAACCTTATCTTGCTAATTGTGTAGACAACGGCTTATAAATTGAATAGATTCGAATCTCTCTAGTCCTGGATTTTCGGTTGCCTCCTTTTGCTCCAGCGGTTGGAGCTCTCCTTAGCTGTCACATGAGAGGTTCGGCACCATCTCCCCCACGGTGCTAGGGATGGTAGGAGTTCTCTCCCCGCCCCCACCTCCTTCGTGGCAAAGTCTCTGATCCCCTTCTGCCAAGGCAGCAGCCTCTCCGGGAGCCCATCCCCGGTAGAACATCTGCGCGTTTCCTCCTTGATCTCACTCGAAAGTCGGTTTCCGCGGGGGATGGGCCTCAGGTAGGCGCCGGGCGCGGCCTGGGGAAAAACACTTGTGGAGCATCTGAAGCGGAAAATCCAAGCAGATGTGGGGCGGCCTGGGCCCGCCCCTTTCCTCTTGGGGCCTCAATTTCTTCCAGATCAGTTTCCTAATGGAAAATTTCTAAGAGGTGGGGGGTATGTAGAGGCGTGCTGGTGCACCTCGGGGTGCGCCAAAGCGTGCAAAGCAGGACTGGGGGTGGGGGCGCCTGGTGAACACGCCATACTCCGGAAGCTTGCTGACCTCAATATGTGGGTCACCCCCCCACAAGCCCTCTTCCTGCCCCCCAGCCTCCCTTCATTCTAGATTCTGCAGGCTCCTTCCAGGCCAGCAGGGGAACTCCTGTTTTGGGGGGGATGCCCAGACTTCAGGGTCTTTCGTGGCTGTTATACTTCTCCCCTGCAGGCCCCTCTCTGCTCTGGGGGAGGCACTCGGAGTTGGCCCCAAAGCATAGACTAGGAGCCCTGGAGCAAGGGACACGCAGCAGGTGTCCCAGCCAGCGGCCACCGCTGATGTCCAGATCATTCTAATAAGCACCTATTTAATGCTTTTCCCACTTTACACAGAGCCTGTGGGTGTCCCTTCTAAGTGTAATAGGGGTCCTAGGCTTTCCTTCTGGTAGAAAGAGCTCTGGGACAGGCACGCCCTGGGGAGGGGATCGTTCTTCTTTCACTATTCCACGCAGAAGTCACTATCCTTACCACCCAGGAAACCTCGAGGTCTGCTTGCAAGTATGTTGGGTACTTTCGGTGATGGGGGCGTGGGAGGGAGCTCAGACCCATCGCGGTGTGTGTGTGTGTATCTTGAATGATTGTGTCGGGGTCATATACAATGCCCGTTTCGCTGTCTGCTGAGGCAGGCTTTAGTCCCATACCCCCAATTCTACGAGTCTTCAAAAGCTCCGTTGTGCTACTTCTCGAACCCCTCGATTCGGACCCGTCCTGCTGATGCGAGAACAGCTGCTGTGAAGATGAGATGACGAGATCTCATATACGCTTTCCCGGAAAATCCGGGAAATTTGGTTTAAGAAAAGTTTCTGTTACTTGCTGGGTCTCTCCCACTTCCACTTAGCCATGTTCCTGCGATCTGAGTAATCCCTTTCAAGCCTAGGAGGAATTCTCTCGGGTCCATAATTGGGGATCGGAAATCGTGGGGGTGAGGGGAACGTTAAATCCTCCCGAAGCCAGGAAAATGCCGGAGCACACTCAAAGGCAGCCTGAGCAGCCTTCGGCGGGGCCCAGCCCTCAGGCGGCAGTCCCTGCCTCTTGGAGCCCGTTCTCCGGGAAGCCTCAAGACGACAGCAGTCTGAGCAGTCAGGCGCGAGATCCCGGGCAGTGAAGCGGGCCCCACGCCCTGCGTTTGGGTACTGCGTACCCTCACCGCTCGCGCGCCGTCCAGACCCTTCTGCACGCACCTTTGGAAACAGGAAAGTGCTCCTAGATCCAAAACTCCAAGGGAAAGTGCTGCGCTCCGCAGATGCTTGGGGGCGGGGGGCACCAACTCCGAAACTCGCGCTGCTCTGTGGTTTCGGAGCGCCAGCCCCGGGAGCCAAGGTCAAGGCTGTGGGTTCCGCAGGGCGCGGGGCTGCGGGGACCAAGCCGGAGTCTGCGCACACGGTCTTGCCCACCGAGGGAGCTAAGACGCCTTCAACGGCGTCCCTTCAAAGGGATCCCCAGAAAAGGTCAGGAGCGCCCGCAGCAGAGTTGGTGGTCCTCTTCTCGCCCCCCACCCCAGGCGTGAGGGAGGGAGGCGGGTCCCCGGTCAGTGAGTGCGCGGAGCAGCAGGCTCCTACCCGGCCGGGAGGGAGAGCGGTGGCCGCTGAAAACGGAGATCCTAGCGCGGAGCGCCGCAGCCCCCGCGTCTCTCCGCTTCCGCTGGCCCACCTCAGTATCAGGCGCCCCACAGTCGTACAGTCTGCGGGACTCGGTCGAGGGACCCGCAAGACCCCGTGCCCCGAGTCCACTGCAGCTGCCCTCTGACCCCACGCGCGGGAGAAGCTGGCGTCCTCCCAGCGCGCACATCCGCGCGATGACCGCAGTATTCAAACCGCTAGAAGGGCGAGGGTCGGTGCGACCGTCGGGGATTGGAGGAGAGCCCTCCTGGGGTTGCAGGCGCAGATCTGGGGCGGGGGGTGGCGTGAGAGTGGGGTAGGAGGACTCTTGCGGGCCAGTGTGGCCCGGAGGGAAGGCACCAGGACGCCCTATGGCTGCATCTCCAAGTGTGCCTCCCCACTCCAAGGGCTTCCGGGGCCACCACCTTGGCTCCTATCAAGGCTCACTCGATTACTCGAGCTCGGCCACCCCCGGCCTGAAGTACCCGCCCCAGCCGCGAGTCCCCAGAATTCCGGCTGCACAGAGTCGGGCTGCAGGAGCGGGGACTGTTGGACCCTGTGCCCGCCGCCGCCGCCGCCGCCGCCCTGGGCGAGGCCTGGCGTCTAGGCTCGGCTCCCCCGTCCCCTCCTTTCGTCTGGCCCGCGCGTCCCCGCGGCCTGCAGCCCCTCCGCGAAGGCGCCGATCTTTTTTCGCTCCTGTGTTTCGAGGAGAGAAAGGGCAGAAGGGGCAGAGGCTCTCTCCCGCTCTTTCCTGAGGAAGGGGGTCTTCCCTTCGGACCTGCCCCCTTTCGGCCCTCGGACCTGCAAAGTGGGGAAGTGAGGGCGCGGGACCTGCGGGAGGCCCGGAGGACTCGAAGAGCACAAGCCGGAGGGTCAAGCCGCCTCCCCTCGGCCGCGCGCTCCCAGGACCTGTCTGGGAGCCACAGAGGAGGCTTGGGCATCCCTCCCTCGCTTCCGTCCCTCCTCCGCTCCTCCCCACCGCGCATCCTAGCGCCCAGGTCCCGCGACCCGCTGGCCGGAGCCGGTCCCCACGGCGTGCTGTGTGCACTCACCGAGACTTCCTCGAGGCCGGGAGCGCGCGGGCCTCTCCTGGGAGAGTCCCTGGAGGCCGCGACGCGGAGGCGCGCCTGTGACTCCGGGGCCGCGGCGGGGTCGGGAGGCGAGATTCGCCGCCCCCGCCCCCGCCGCGGGCCCCCCCCCCCCCCCTCCCCCCCCCCCCCTCCCCCGGGCCGCGGCGGCCGAGTGCTCCGCCCGAAGGCGGGTCCGCCATAAACAAACGCGGCTCGGTCGCACGTGGACCGCGGAGCTGCTGCGGCTCGCGACAGATCGCGGGCTCCGGGCGCCGCGGCTCCAGGCAAAGGGAACCGCCAGGGAGGGCAGGAGAGCGCGCCCGGGCCGGGCCCCAGCCGCCTCCGCCCCAGCTCCCCTCCGCTCCCCTCCCGCTCCATGGCTCCGCGGCCGCCGCCGCCCATGCCGCCCTCCAGTCCGGAGGGGCCTCTCGGCAGCGGGTACGAACACTCGATCAAGGACTAAGCGGCACCGCTGCCTCCTCGCTGGCTACTCTCCACCTCCTAAGGAAAGCCGAGACGCGAGAAGACAGGAGGGAGAAAGGAAGAGCGAGCAGAAGCGAGCGGGAAGTCGGGCTCTGGGCACCGCGGGACAGTACAGCCCGGAGGAGGCTGCGCCCGGGGCGGCGGGCAGAGCGCGCAGCTGCGCCGCTGGGTTGCGCCGAGCTCCGGGGCCCAGCGGCGGCGGAGAGGCTTCTCGGTGCCCCAGGCCTGCCCCGCGCACCTGCCCCGGGCGGTGCCCCAGACTCACCTGGCTCCCGGAGTCCCCTTCCCCATCCCCGCCGCTGCAGCCGGAGCGGGGCTCCGAGGGCCTGGAGCACCGCCGGGTCTAATATGCCCGGAGCCGAGGCGCGATGAAGGAGAAGTCCAAGAATGCGGCCAAGACCAGGAGGGAGAAGGAAAATGGCGAGTTTTATGAGCTGGCCAAGCTGCTCCCGCTGCCGTCGGCCATCACCTCGCAGCTGGACAAGGCGTCTATCATCCGACTCACCACCAGCTACTTGAAGATGCGGGCCGTCTTCCCCGAAGGTGAGGCCGCAGGTGGGCGGCCGAGAGCCTCGGCCCAAGCGGGGAGCTGGAGCTGGCTTGAAGCGCCAGTGCCAGGGAGTCTCGGGGAGGCCGCGCCGGGAGCTTCGGCTCCTGTTGGAGAGAGGAGCCAGGGTGTTGGCGCCGTGGGGACTAGACCGTCTTCTGGCCCAAGTGTGGACCCGGCGAATCAGGAATTGTTTTGTGATCATGCTGGTCCATTCTGGTTTCCCTCCTTTTCTTTTCTTTTCGTTTCGTTTCTTTCCTCTTCTTTTTTTCTTCATGTCTTTAACTCTACCTTTTATTTTTTCCTTCTTTCATTCGTATCTCTTTTTCTGGGAGGGGAAGTGTGAGCACCCCAGCCGAAGGTGAGACGTGCTTGCTGCTCCTGGCCTGGGAGACAGCGGAGTGCGCCCGGAGGCCCAGGCCCTGAAGGCCCTAGCCATGAGCAGGGCACTTGTTTGGGGCCCGGGCCTCAGATTTGGGCCTCTCTGGCTGCCTCTTCTTTGCTCCCTTGGCCTGCGCAGGGCAGGTCAGGGTAGGAGAGACCGAAAGTAGGTGAGCTGAAAACCTGCAGGCCAGAGAGGGGACTAGAAGAAAAATGGCAGGCAGGCCAGAACACAGTCTTCTTTTCCTGACTGGAATTATAAACCGGAGGGGCAGGTGCCACGGTAGGCAAGGGGCACCAGGACCCATGGGTCCAGCAGACTCCAGTGGTAAGTAATGGCGTGCTGGCCAGCATTCCCTGCTAGCACATGGCCTGCGGGTGACCATGGCTGCTGGGCTGGGCACTTCTGAGCAACAGGGCTGGGGAGGCCTGGTCACCACAGCGTTCCTTTTGGTGTCCTGGTGTTTCTCAACCTATCACCTTTCAGCATCTCTGTCCCCAGACAGGGTGGCTGCAGCCTGGCGCGAGAGATTCTGACCCTGGGCTGAGACACTGCACGGGGGGCCTGCTGGGCACTCCAAGACTTCTGGGCTGAGGAGCCCCTAGCGCCGTGTGGAGCTCCAGAAGCCAGTGGGGAAGTAGACACAACTTCAGCTGCAGGACACGGAAGGTGGCTGCACTGCAGCGACAGGTGTCCTTTGGGTGCAGGCTGCCTCCATTAAAGCGCCTGGCCGGCGACCAGCCAGAAGCCAGTAAGCTTGACCTTTGCGTTGGTTGCCCCTAAGCCTGTTATAAGTAATTGGCTCTGGGTCTGGAGCTGCACTTCACACTGCCTCCAGGGCTCAGAGGGCCTGTCGCCCAGCGTGACCTGCAGCCCTGCATCACAGCTGGCCGGGGAGTCTAGCCCCCCCTCCCCGCCCCCAAAGCTAGCCGTAGCCCTTGCCTCCCAGCTGGGCCATGCAGCCTCCAGCCCTTTCCTCCCTGGTGCAAGAGCCTGTGACCTGTACCTCCACCCTAGCCCCATACACCTTCTTTCCTTTTCCTTCTTTCCTTTTCCGACCCCATTATAAAGACGTGCCCCACTCCAGCCCCTCCTACTTGAAGTTGTCAAGCGGGTGGTCGCTATTAGTGAGCCCAAGGGTGGTGATCCCTCTACCAGAGAAGTAGAAAATTAAAATTAAAAGAGAATTGGGTTTTACGAGAGTCGAGTCTCCTTCCCACCCCGGAAGGAGAGGTGGTGAGCCCGTTTTTGTTTTTCTTTCTTTCTTTCTTTTTATCTATCCCCCCCACCCCAGTGAGCTGTTTCTTAATTTGCATGCTGCAAGCAGGTGGGGAACCAGGACAGGACCCTGGCCTCCTCTCACCTCCCCACTGGAAATAAACACATTAGAAGCCAGGACTGGAATATTAAATGATTTGTTACCAATGATTTCAAGTAAGCCAGAAATTAGAAAGGGAGGCCTGGAGAAAGAGGGCTAATTGTAAGCCATTTGTTGTTTGGAGAATTTCCAGGAAAGCCTGCTAAAAATTGGGAAGTGGTGGGTGTACTTCTTCTGCAGATTTTTAAGAATTTAATCTGGGTGTTCTAACTCTGGGAAGTGAGTCTCCAAGGCCTTTGAGCCCAGAATTACGTGGCCCTGAACCCTTTGCAGAGGTGGGCTTGCAGAGATGGTCCAGTAATCGAGCACCAGGCCCTTGTGCTTTGTTGGGTAGTGTGGTCTGGTTGAGGGGTGGCCTGGATGCCTCTTGGGGGTGACTGTCGAAGTTGGAACTCAGGGAGGGGCCTGGAGATAATTGTTTGGCCCTAGAGTTTTGGAAATGGCCCTGAACCTCTGGGTCTAGACTGATCGGGGGAAAGGGAGAAGGCAGTGGTCCCGACCGGCTCCCCCGCTGACCCCCCTCCAGCAGGGCCTGAGCAGGGAGGTGGGCACTTGCCTACATGGGTGGACTGGGAGACCCAGGACTCCTCACTTCATTCAGAGGCCTGGGGCCTGCAGCTCTGGGCGGTGGCGCTGCTCCCCTCAAGTCAGTCTGGGGCACAGAGTTGTAAAGTTGGGTGCCTGGGCTGAGAAAGAGGCGTTTAGAGAGAGACCTCAATTATGCAAAATAACTCACTCGCCATTCCGTAGCTCCTGAGGGCGGCCTGCGCTGTAACTGATTTTAGCCTCTGTTCTCGCGCCTGGGTGTGCGCCGGGGGGGAATGGAGTAGGGCCTGGGGGGCCGCCTGGATCCGGGTGTCAGCATCAGGGAGGTTTAGGGCCAATGCAGGCCTGCACGGTGGCAGCACCTCCCGGATCTGCTCCGACTGTCGGCTGGCTGCGGACTGAAAGATGCCAAGTGAAACCGGTATCTCGAGCTCGGTCCCGCTGTTCCGTAGTCCCGGAGCAAGAGGGATCCCTGAGTGAAGAAGGATCTAGACGCCAAGGCCAAGTTAGGACTTTGGGAGTCAGAAAATGCATAGCACAGTCCAAAGGAACCACAGGCATCCCCAACTAACCCTCAGTCCCTGAGGAAATTGAGGCCAGAGAGGGACGGGCCCTTTCCAGGGTCCTACACCAAGGGCAAGAGCAGGAGGTCGCTGCTGTGGCCGCTGGCCGCCGCCTGTCCTCTCGCTGCCCATGGCTCCTTTCATCCTGAGACCACCTGGGCCAGAGGACAGATAGAGGAGCTCGGAGGAGTCCCCCCCTCCCCGGGGCAGAAAGAGGCATAGGAGCCAAGGTGGACACTCCCCACGGAGGTCAGACTGGCATTGGCGGTGCTGGCAATTTTTACAGCCCGTTCAAGGTTGTGCTCTGTGAAGCTGCCCCACTAGACTCCCCATCCTTGTCTGCAAAATGGGCCTATTAAGAACTCCATAGCTGTACCAGGTTCCTGGGATTAAGGGTGAGGAGGCGGAAATCTAACATGTTCTTACTCCAGTCACTTCGTCCTGGGAGTGCGAGTGTTTCCTGAACCAGGCATGGCTTAGATGGCAGAGTGTCCCCACTCTGTGCGCCTCTGGGACTCACTGTCTGCAGTTAGAAGACCTGCTATTTTCTGCCGCCGCCCCCCCCCCCGCCCCTGCTTAATAGCTAAGAAATGAGAGGGAGCCAGGGAAGAGGGCAGGAAAGCAAGGCTGGCTTTGGAAGTGGACTCAGAACCAAAAACTCTATGTGTTCACTGGTGGCCGGGAAGGCCTGGTGCACGCAGGGCTCAGGGAAGGGCTGGGCCCATGATCTGCCTGTCCTCTTTGCTTTGTGGCCTTCCTCGTGTTTCTTTGGAAACACAGAGGCACCAGGTGGGAGAACTCTGCTGCTCTCTGGCCATAGCTGCTTGGTGACCATCCCAGGCAGGACGCAGGACAAGTTTCTCCCTCAGGTGATGTACACTGGGCCTCAGGAAGCCCGAGTCAGAGCGGCAGGAACACAAGGCCAATCCGGTGGCTTAGACTCCTTCCCAGGAGCCAGGATTCCGGAGTCGGATTTGACCCCCAGCCGCGGGGTAGGGACAGGAGCGACTGGCCCGTGGTCCCAGCTGAGGAATGGAACTAGAAACTGAGGCTGACTTCCTCAAGGAGAACGCAGCCCCTCCTCCTCCTTTCCCAGACCTGAAGACTCTGGACAGGTGCGGCTGAAAGCAGGGGAAGGGAGTGCAACACTGTTACTCTCACACAACAATAATGGGGGTTTGAGGCCGGAATCATTCCAGTGGTGGAATCTGTCTGGGTTTAGATTCAGGCAGACGGCTAGAAATTGTTGTTGGGAATGGAAACGCTTTGATTTAGACGGTTTGGTGAGAACAGACCCGCCCTAAACCTAGACAGACCCGAGCCCTTTCTCTACCGAAGCCCGAAATAATGTAGATTTAAAAAAAGAAAACAAACTTATTTTTTAGAATAACGTGGAGCTTTACAACCCTCTCCGCATCGCTCCGGGAGGGAAAGCTCACAGTCGCCGAGCAGCATGCTGTGAGCTGTGGGCAGTGGTGAAGGGAACTCCGGGGTGCGGGGGCCCCCGGCGGTTGGAGGCAGGAACCGGAGCGCGCGCGAGCCGCACATTCAGCGCCCGGCGGCCAGAACCCAGGCGGCGGCCGGGGCGCTCGGAGGCGCGGCGGGGAAGCCGCTCCGGGCGGCGCCGGGCCCCGCGCGCTCCTCCGTGCGGGCCGCGGCCGGGCCTCCGTCCCAGCCTCCGAGGCCTCAGCGTTAGGCGCGGGGTGGGGGGGTGCGGGGGGCCGGGCCTTGCGTCTGTTGTCTGAGCACGTACTCTGGCCGGCGGCCAGGCGAGGCCAAGCTGGAAGCCCCCTCCCTTCCCCGCTCGGCCGGGCCCGGGGAGGCCTTCTTGGCGCGTCCCCACAACCCCCCTTCACACCCTGGTCCCCGCCCGCTGTGCGACCGTGGGTTTGGAAAAGGGTCCAAAGGCCGGGCTTCTCGGGGACCCCGGACAGAACGAAGCATTCCAAGGCCGGAAGCTGAAGTGCTCGGGGGAACCCCAGAACCGTGAGCGTTTACATGGTCCTGGAGTCGAGCGAGGAAGGAGCACCAGCTCTGGGCTCCCCTAGAGTGGCGAGGCGGCAGCCCGGCCCCCAGCGCCCGCGTTACAACCTCGCCCGGGCGCGCGACGCCCGGTAGCCCTGGACCCGAGCCCCTGAGCCTGCCGCCCCCGCGGCCGGTAATGCTCCGAAAGCCGGGTTGTAAATACCCGCGGGCCGACCGGCCTTCCACGCCGTCTCCCTTGCGTTGGGGCGGGGGGTGTCGCGGTGGAGAAGCCGAGCAGCCGGCCCTTAGCCCCCAGCTCAGCCGCCCGCTCAGCCCCCGCACACCCTTCTTGACTTTGGAGTAGTCTGCAGTCAGCCCGTGTGACCTTGTGTCCTCAGATGGCCCACGATTCTCAAGAGGCCACGCTCCCCAATAACATGCTTCCTCCCCGGCAAGGGGCTAGTAGGCATGGAAGGGGTGGGAAGGCAAGAGAAGGCTGGACCAAGGCCGTTGAGGCACCACCGCTTTCCAGGGAACCCAGCGCTTTGCTCAGCACCCTCTGGTTTAGTTCATTTAATCCTACAAAACCCCCCACTTTAGAGTTGAGAAATAAAGGTTAGAGGTCAGGGCACTTGCTGGAGATCAGACCATCCAGACTGGCCCAGCTGGGGAGTGGGGGCAGAAGGAGGTGAGATCCCCCTGTGTCCCCTGGGAGCTCCAGAAAGGTCTGTCCTGGATTTTTCTCAATCCCAGATCCAATTCTCCATGGACGGGTGGTGGCAGGGTCAGATGGTCCCCTATCAACCCCGTTTAGTTTTCACAAGATCCCTGCGAGGAGTGTTCTTGTCACCACGTCAGATACCCAAGGCTGCCTTCCAGAAACCGCTGTCCATCCCAGGAGTTCTTATCAAACTCCAGACCCTTTCTCTGGGGTTGCACAGCAGGTGCTCAACAGCTGTTTGTTGACTGACTAACTGAGCACCCAGAGAGGCGGGACCATATTTAGATAGCTTCAGTGGCAGGAGAGCCTGGTAAGGTTTAAGCCAAACAGCCGGTCAGCCAAGTAGCCAAGTGTGGATACTAAGGTGCAGGTACCCACAAACCCTCAGAGCCAGAGGGGGAAAAAGGATTCCTGGCTCCCTTTCTCTTCTGACCCAGTGGCTGGCCTCCTCCCCACATGACCTGGCCATCTGGATTCCCAGTAGGAGGGAGTTCCCAGTGGATTTCCCTGCTGACGCATGTAGGGCAATTAGGATAGCAAACCTTGGCAGGGGAACCACAGGCCAGGCTTGGGGTGCTCCCCGCCATCCGGCTGCTCCCCCCACAGTCAGTGGAAGGTGGGTGCTCCCAGGACCAGATGAGGTCACTGATAACCTTGAAGGAGCTTAGCTCAGTCTTACCTGTCTCCCCTCATTTCTCAAACAAATAAAGCCCTTTGTTAGGTCCAGATAAGGGCCACGTGCCCGGCGCCTCACTTTTGGGGGGATATATATGGCTTTACAAGTACCAAGACCATTTTTTGGTTCTTGTTACAAACCTTACCTATTTAGTCTCTGCGTTTAGCCCAAAGTAGATTTTTTTTTTTAAAGATTTTATTTATTTATTTGACAGAGAGAGGCACAGCGAGAGAGGGAACACAAGCAGGGGGAGTGGGAGAGGGAGAAGCAGGCTTCTCGCGGAGCAGGGAGCCCGATGCGGGGCTCGATCCCAGGACCCTGGGATCATGACCTGAGCCGAAGGCAGAGCTTAACGACTGAGCCACCCAGGCGCCCCCCAAAGTAGATTTTTATGGGTGGAGTGAAAAGGTCTCACCCACAGAGGTTTCTTTCTTTCTTTTTTTTTTTTTTTAAGATTTTATTTATTTATTTGACAGAGAGAGACACAGCAAGAGAGGGAACGCAAGCAGGGGGAGTGGGAGAGGGAGAAGCAGGCCCCCTGCGGAGCAGGGAGCCCCGATGCGGGGCTCAAAGATCTGCCAGCAAAGCAGAGGTGTCAGGAAATTATGGGAAAAATTATGATATAAGAGAACAGGCTCTTTTGAAGTATCCGGGTATTTGAATTATATGAAAAATTGTCCTGTGTACCCAGTGCACTTTTGGAAAGGCCAGAGCCTTCCACAAGGCTTTTGGGAGAGCTGGGCAGGGAAGTCTGGTTTGGGTCTGCCCCTTTCCCAGAGGTACAGATTTCCCCTGGTCACCTGGCTGTGGACACTGCAAGAAGCCTAATCTGGAAGGCCAAGTTCACTTTTCCTGCTGAGCCAGGCAAGGCTAGTGTGGTGCAAACCAGGGAAAGGACCCAGGAGTTGGGTAAAGGACAGTTACCAGGGCACGGTTGTCCATTTTCAGAAATCAGGATTCCTGGGTCTTTATTAAATTATTTTTCATTCAAGTCCCAGGGTTTTTAATAATGGAGTAAACGTTGAGCCCACCAAGCCATCCTGCACAGATGGGGGCTGGGGGAGGAGGACCTGCTGGTGAGAGCCAGTGGTGCCCTATTATGGTCACTGTGGTCATCCTTGGAAGTGAAATTGGGCAGACAGTAATTTCCTGGGGTTAAGAAGACACCTCTGTGGAGGCTGAGGGGCTGTGATCCTGTTTGGGGGATCAGGATATGTGGAATTTAGTCACTTCCTTATGGGGAGACCAGGATAAGCCCCTAATTCCTACAGCCGAGGAGGAGAAATTAAAGGTCATCCCTTTTTTGCTGAACAGAGTTTGCAGGGAAGGGTCTCCAAAGCCTCTTGGGGGGGGGCCTGGGCCCTGAGGGGCTCTGGGGCCGGGCGCTTCCCTCGCGCTTGGGGTGGAGGCCTCCAGAAGCTGTGCTTCCTGACACCTGCGGGGACAGCGCAGGGAGACCCAGAGTGCCTACGCGGGGACTTTCCAGGCCACCCACTCGCCGCAGTCCGCTTGGGGGAGTTTTGTGGTCCCCAAATTCGCTGAGACTAGGCGAGGTTCCCCATCCCGCGCATCCCGCTCTGGCTTCGTGTTCCGCACTCCCCGCACGCAGCGGGCAGGGGCCGGTCTGGCCTGCAGGAAGGGAGGATAACTGATGTGCGGGCAGCGGGACGCACAGCTCACCCCGCAGGGGTGGCAGCCGGTGCACGAGTGGGCCTGGAGCCTGGGGCCGCCTTCTCCGCTGGAGGCAATGGGGCGCAGGCTGAGGACAGCAGTCGCCGGCCTTCTCCACGTCGCGCCTGGGCGGTGGCGCGAACTGGACAGTTGCTGGCCCGGCCCGAAGCAGAAGGACTCCAAGTAGCCGCTGAGGGTTCTCCCACCCGGCACTTAGCGCCGAAACCTCACCCGGCTTTTCTACTTTCTCCGGAATACGCAGAGAAAGCCTGGGATTTCTGGGGTCACGCAGCAGAGCCGGGGACACAGGAGAGGAGGCTTCGCCGAGCCGGGCCACCTTTCCCCTGGTGCGCTTTCTGAAACACTTGCGAGCTTCAGGGAGGTGGTGGGGGAGAGGCAGGATGTCTTGGGGGGGGGGCAGTTAAGAACTGGGGAACCCTAATTATGTGGCAACAGATACCTTCCAGTTATCGTCAGTACCTACAAGACTCCCACCGCCTTCGGCCCCTCCCCCGCCCCGCTTCGGGTGCGTTAGGAGCTTGTTCTGGGGAAGGCCCCAGGTAAACCCTTCCCAAGCTGGAGCACTAGGATCGGAAGAGGGACCGCGCTCCCGAGGCGCCTCTGAGGGCTGGGGAGTCCGAGGGATTACGTGAGGTTTAAAAAAAACCAAAAACAAACAACTTTTTTTATGCAGAAAAAGCTGCCTCCTGGACGGCTAGGACATTTCGTCTGGGCTTGTCTTTAGGAAAATGCATAGTTGCGGGCGACACAGTGAAGGGAGGGAGTGAGGGAGGGTCCTTGGGGGAATATTTACAGGTCAAATCGATATCCCCGTTTGGCTTCGAGGATGGCAGGTTTCAAAGCAGATTAGATTACTTTATGGCATTTCAAATAAAACGGCAATTTCGGAGCCGTGAGCACGTGGGCGACCCACGGGAGCTATGGGCCTGGCGAGCTCAGCGCGCACTGGGGGCGCTTGGACCCGAGGCCTCGGCCGGAATATCTCCTCTGGCCTTTTTTTCTCTTTAATCCAGGGCAAAGGGGCGATGGCAAGAACACAGACGGCGGCCCGAGGGGCCCAGGAGGCGGCAGGCGGGACGCTCGGGATTCCGGCCGACCAGGGCGCGCGGTGCGGAGGTTCCGCGCGCTCTGCGGGGCGTGGGGCCTCTCGATTGGCGCTGCCGTTTACTGATTTGCTTTATTCCCCCGTCCAGGTTTAGGAGACGCGTGGGGACAGCCAAGCCGCGCGGGGCCCCTGGACAGGGTCGCCAAGGAGCTGGGATCGCACTTGCTTCAGGTAAGGCTCCTTTGAGCGGGGGAGGAGCGCAGCCACTGCCTAACGCGATGCCCCGCGCCCGGGTCGGGGGGGGGGGGGGGGGGGGCTCCCTTCTGCCCCCGCCACTCCAGTCTCGAGATGTCCCTCCCCAAGGAGCCCAGGGTGGATCCATAGGCCACCATCAGGCTGCAGAAGTCGCCGAGGCCAGAGGCAGCTGCTGGACCTCGAGGCAATTGTCTACCTCCCCACCCTCTGACCGTGCATCCTCTTTGGAGGCCGGACAGGGGGTGGACTCAGCTCAGAGTAATCTCTGGCCAGCCCCACCCCCATTGGGCATGTCACCGTGTCCCAGCCCCAGTACTCACCAGCTCACCAGACCTAGGCCTAAGGACGCCAGGCACGCGGTTCTTTCCAACCTCACTTCCCTTAGGGAACTTCTGTGGAGCGCTTGCTCTGTTATAGACGCTGTGCCAGGCGCTTGAGCCAAAGAAGGAATGATCCAGCAGAGGCTCTGAGCCAGAGTGTGGCAGTCCTAAAGCCTTTGACAATCGTGTATGTTTGGAGGGGGTGCAAGAAAAAACAGTATCTATAATAGAATATTAACAGTTAGCATTTATTGAGAGTTTACTACGACCAGATTCTGTTTTTTTTTTTTTTTTTTTTTAAGATTTTACTTATTTATTTGAGACAGAGAGAATGAGAGAGAGAGAGCACATGGGAGGGGGGAGGGTCAGAGGGAGAAGCAGGCTCCCCGCCGAGCAGGGAGCCCGATGTGGGACTCGATCCAGGGACTCCAGGATCATGACCTGAGCCGAAAGCAGTCGCTTAACCAACTGAGCCACCCAGGCGCCCCCAGATTCTGTTTTAAATCTTATTGTTATCAGGGTGCATCATCACTCACCTAGAGTAGGTTCTGTTTTGAACTCCATTTTTCAAAGGAGGAAATTGAGGCACAGAGAGGTTAAGCAACATGCCTGAGGTCACACAGCAAGTGCTGGAGCCTGGTTCAACCCAAGTCCTCCAGTTCTTGAGTGCTCCAGGTCGGGACCTGGTGTGGCCTCTGGGGTCACCTGGCTCACGGAGGGAGCCCTTGCTTGGTTTGTGGTCAGCCGCTTATAGCCCTCAGCTCGGAGTCATTTAGTCCAGGGTTGGTAAACAGCTCCTGGCCTGGGCTCTGGCCGGCTAAGCGTGCGCACAACCGGCCATTTCCAAGTCAGCGGCTGGCGCTAGGTGGGGACAGCAATGCCTCTTGTCTCCGAATCTTTCAAATGCCCTTTACAGAGCCTCATCAACGACCCGATTCATTCCCCCCACCTGTCATTTGTCTCTGCCATCAAAAAATGCTTACCAAGAGCTGTTTTGCATTTCCTCCTTCTATTTTGTGTTTTCTTTACAAGAAAAAAAATAGGTTGGCGGCAGTACGCAATGACTTGGGTCAGCAAGTCAGCCAAGAACACCGCATTTTGAAAAAAGCGGATCTTTTCAAAATCCCTTTCCCCAAATGTCCTAGTACGATTCCCTCCCCCCCTTTTTTTTAATGCATGCTCCGGGGAAGAGAAGATCCCGGGGAATATTTGATACCTGAAGCTTTTACAGCAGAAAGCGAACGATGTGGTAGCCAGGCGGGGAAATGGCGCTCTTGGAGTCCTTCCCGCGCCCTGCGCTCACCCACTCGCTCCTTCCAGCTCCGTGCGTGGTGGTTTGCTTGTTTGATACTCCTACATATTATAAGTGACACTAACATCAGGGACAACTCATTGAAAACCTGGCGGGCACAGGTTCCTCCACTGTGCATTTCTTTAATTCCGGAATGCTGTGCCGACGGGCTTGTTTACCGTTAATATACATTCAAGCGAATTAGGTCATTGGAAGCTATGAAGACATACCCAACATTTTCCATTAACGATATTATTTTTTTAGCTACTGCTGGCAACTTTCAGAATTTAATTATGATAATTTTTTTCTTTTTTTTCTCATATGACTGTCAGATACTGTTTCAATAAATGTATCTCTTTAATGATTTTGGAGTTAAGCAAAAGTTTAAAATGTGCCAAAACGTTTATTACTTTAGAAATTGCTGTATAGTTTATATTTCTGAAACGGAATTTAGTTGGGAAAATATTTTGTAGCTCAGTTAGAAACGAGAAAGTAAGGCTTATAATCAAGATGTTGATTTCAACCTCAGTGTAGGTTAGGGTGATGATAGTTTAGTTGGCAAAGGATTTTTACAGTAAAACTGTATTTGAGACGGCAGAATGTATCTTTCAAGTTTCACTTCTACTACATTCTTTGTAGGCCCCCCTCCAAAAAGGGGGCAGATTTAGAAAAACCGAAGGTAATCTGGTTTCAATTACATGCTGTAAAAATAGAATTTGTGGCCAGAAATTAATTTGGAATATTTTTTATGGGGGCAGCATTGTGGGTTGTATGGATCTTTCACCAACTTTATTGCTTTTCTTTGGTTCTGGATCTAAAATATGAATGGGTAAATAAAAATGCAGTTTCCTTTTTCAAAAATAATTTAGTCTCTTTATCCTTGCCACATATAAATATAATCATTACCTTTTTATTTGTCTTAATTAGCTCCTAAAATTTTACTTTATTTTTTTGAGGGCTAGCCAACTTAGGCAGTATCATTTAGGTAGTTTTAATTTTTCAGAAATTGATAGTTTTTCTCCTTGAATTTTGCAAAGGTTACTTGATCTCTTGCAAATTCTAAGTAGTTAATTCTGTAGACATAGTCTGTTAAAATAACCGGGTATTTTTAGGGGAGTGGTAGTGTTCGGAATTTATTATTCAAATAGTACTTAGGGGTAACTAGAAAATTGTGGCAAATAAAGCATATGTCCTAGTGGTATAAAGGACTGCCAATTATGACATAAAATGGTCTATATAGTGGTAGGTTTCCCCCTAAGTACCATAGAACTCCGGATTTGTGCTAAGTGCTAAAATAACCCTAAACAATAAAACTACTGCATTTAAACTGAGCATGTTAGGAGTTCTCAAGTGTTTTGCATGATTTTTGTGATGTGGATATAAGATTGTTTTTAAAGTGCTTTAAAAGCATTTGAGAGCCTGGGCCCGGGAATTAAACCTTCAGTGTTATAACCTGGAATCCTTCTTATGGCCCTGGGCTCGTTTTGCATTTAACAACTATGTATGGATGATAATATTTTATACATTCCTCCACCTCAGTGACAGTACAATTATGAGATTTCAGTCTACTGTATTAACTACCACCTCTTCCCCTGGCACTCTCTTTTACAGACTTTGGATGGATTTGTTTTCGTGGTAGCATCTGATGGCAAAATCATGTATATATCGGAAACAGCTTCTGTGCATTTGGGCTTGTCTCAGGTAGGTATTACCTAATTTTATACACAACCAAAATATAAAAGTAAGCGTTGGCGGATCTTGACCGTCTTACCCAACTTGTAAATGATTCTGTTCAAGCGTCTGCTTTTGTGTATGAAATAATCCAAAACTGCAAAATCATCTTCTTAGGCCATCCCGCTGAGCTTTTCTTCATGTTGCATTTCCCGGTTTTACTTTCTTTTTCCTTTGGGATTAATGACCAGTATATCTTTGCAACAGTCAGCTTTGTTCTGAGATTCTGTCTGATAGCCTGGACTCTGCTTCTGCAGTAACACTCTGCCACTAACAAGAGCTTCACAAAGGGAGATTTTTCTGTCCATGCTTGCTGGGCTGCACGTGGTATTGTGAGTTGCCATGAAAGCAAGAGGAAAACTGATGTTGAACATGGATTTTATGCAGACTGTGCTTTGGGGAGAGAGAAGGGGGGTAGATTTATGAGTGTTCACATGGAATTCAGGGTAATTTTTCCTGAGTTTTTCCAGTTCAGTGGTCGCTTCAGTAAAGCATTTTATATGCTTGTGATAGAAACTCATAAAACTCAGTTTACTACTGTTTTGCACAGCAAGGTCCTGTTTTCTCTAGAACATTTAAATATTACCGATTTTTCTGGAACTGTCTTTTAAAAAGGGGTTCATCCCGTCAAGGAAAGAGGTGCACTCAGCTTTATCTGTTCCGGTCAAGCCAAGGGTTTGGCGGGGCGGGGTAGGGGGGTGCGCGGAATGCTGTCTGGGCTCCTCGGAATGTGGGGAGGGGAGGAGTCTGATTGTGGCCCTTCACATTTCTGATTTAACAAGCCTGGATGGAGGTTCTAAAAGTCACATTTTTTTATATATCTAGGGATTAAATGTTTCTTTATATTGTGACTTATCAGAGTGCTTTTTTTCATCACGATTGAAGACATACTAGAATTAATTAGAGACAGGAACTGGGCTCCCAGGAGGCAGATGAATAATCTGTATTGCACCAGCCCTCTCTGTAGTTAAGCCAAAATAAAACCTGCCAATTAATGGCGCTGGGGTTTTTTTCATGGAAAAACAAAATTACCAATTTGGAAATCTGCATCTGGTGTATTCCTTTTCTTTTTCTACCATTGCATTTTTTTAAACTTGCCATTTATTTACAACCTTCTCTTCCAATGTGTGTATATCCTTATCCATGCCCAAGGGGGTTTCTGTGCCTCTGTTTCTTATGTAAAGTCCTTTAAAGAGAATCTCATATTAAAATTATTTAGTGTTTCCTTTTCTCTTCCTCTTCTCTTCCTTTCCGAAACCAGGTCTCCCAGCTAAGATTTGCTAAGGTTTGGCTCTTATACTTCCATGACTAATGGCATTAGTATACTCGTAGAACGGGAAATACTGTTGGGAACATGAAATGTACTATTTATATATTTTCCAAGGTTGTTATGCTCTGAATTTCCACCTTGCCCTATTTAGAATTATTTAAGGTCCTTTAGTTGTAACCAGTCTGGTGTCTAGCCGTCGTTCTGTCTGTGGCTGAATGATTTTGAGCAGATTACTTGATTTTTCAATTGTAATTTATTGAATCTTTGGTTAGTCTTAGAATAATGTCACAAACAAGATAAAACATTTCACCTCCTTTAAAAAGGACTGGTAAAGATAAAACAGGTACAGTCACTATTTTCAGATATTAAATTTAGATCTGAGCTCCCTAGCAGTCAAAGCAAAAAGGGAAATGCCCAGTTATATGGTTTTCATTGTCCGATAGGTCAGGTACTTAGCCTCCCTGAACCATCCCTTAAATAAGAAAATCCTGCCCGCTCTACCTCTCTTTCAGGATTGTGGTAAGAACTATATCAAAGTGCCCATTTTATGTCATTTATAAATAATAGGGAGCTGCACAGAATCCAAGTATCCCCACAGTTTCATTAGAACTATACTTCAAGTAGCACAAAAGTTGCTTCAAATAGTGTCCGTTGCTGGGCACATGTTGGGGCTGCGTAGTCCTGTGGAATGTTCTGGCACATCATAAGGCCCTGTGCACATCCCAGGACTCCAGTTGACTCAGTCAGGCTGCTCAGTCTAGCATCCTACAACTCTCTCTCTGTCATTTTTCTCTTTTTATGTGGGAAATGAAATTGACCGTTTATGAGCACAATAATTAAGAATGAACAAAATATTGGATAGGTGACAAATCTGCCTCCTATTCATGATGAACTCCTGTTCATGATGAATCCCAATTAAAACTATATTTCCTTTTGGTCATAACACAGAAATAAAACTTGGAGTCATAATTTTGAAAAGGGAGGGAGTTCTCCACACCATCATTTTTCAAGAATGTTGTAGAGATGCCTTTTGTCTATATGTTGCTGGCCGGGAGAAGTGTCAGTTTAAAAAAAGATAAATCAAACTGACCGTAGAGCGACTGATGTTTTTTTCCCCCTGATCGCTTGGCGGGACTGTCTCACCATCAGTCTCCAGCTATGAAAACACTTTAATGCAGACGTGAGCCGTGGCTAGGGTCTGGGGAGTGTTCCACGCTGAACTGTTTAAATAAGCAACAACAAACCTTTCCCTCCGATCTGTCTCCTGCTCACGATTAACTCTGCAGAAGGAAATCTAGGCAGAATCATAATGTGTATTTTTTTCTGTCTTCTTTACTTAAATAGTAAAATGAAGTATTGAAAAGGATGTCAAATACCCAGCTTCTCCTTAAAAAAAAATTTTTTGTACCTTTAAGATTATTTTTATTAGTAGTAAGAAGTCAGGCAAATATGTCAAACATGAAAATTTTATTAAAATAGGCTTAAGGAGTTTTTTTAAATCCTCAGAGATGAAAGTGTTAAGAAAATTCTATCCAGTAGGCCGAGCAGCCCTTTAAACAGATTTTCTGATGAATAACGATAGTACTGATAGCTTTTATTTACATAGTATCCTTCTGTGGTCCAAGAACTTTCAATTATTCCCAGTGACGTTATCTCATTAAGTAACATCTTTCACATTAATTCAGGGTTAAACTCTATGTTAGCAGCTCCTGGGGAACCTAAGCTCCTAGGTTTGTCATAATTGTTTGATAATTCACAGCAAAGTGGTGGTGGTGTTTTTTTTTTTTTAAATCTACACTATCTAGATAACTATCTGAGTGATGTATTTGAGAGTATAAAAATCATTCTTTATGTGTTATAAGCCCGTCCTAATCCAAACTCTTTCATTGAACTTTTTAAAAACAAGTGTGGGAGTAAGAAATCTGGTAGAGTTTATTATTTTTGCTTTTAAATTAGTAAACAGGGTGATCCCCTCTGTCAGACTTTCGGACCAAAGAGTGACAGAGATGACCACGAATTGCAAGTTGACTCCTCAGCTCACGGTCCCAGTGTGGGGAAACAGAGTCAGGCTACAGGCTTGAAAATTCTACTTGGTGTGTGCACACACAAATAATAGGTAATGATTCATGTGGTCAAAAGGTAGAGCTGGGGAAGCACTCTTTTGCCACGCAGGTTTATTAGGTGGTTAGTTCCACGGTTCTTTGGTTAATGTGATTAACGTACTTATATTGGAAGAAGGAAAAAAAAGCCCTGTATACCTGCTCTGTATTTCCGCAGACTCTTTCAAGCATCCCCGTGGTTTAAATTTCTTCACCAAAGCCGTATACGTTATATAGCATCTAGGTAACTAATATAAGTTTTCAAATAACTATAGATATGTGTGAAATAGCCTTTTATGAGACATATAAAGGAAAATGTAATATTTGAGATTGTGGCCGGAACCACAGCCGTAAAAATAGCCATGGCATTGTTTGGGGCCATAAGACCTAATCCTTGCACTTTTGAAATAAAGAGAAAGGACAGCGTTTTATGTTTGTTGACATAACTCGAACTCTGAAATCCAAACCATCTTTTTTTTTTTTTAATGCTTAATTTACCATAGTCAGCAAAACACCCAAAGCAGAGTAATGTGTATTTCCAGAGTACTGGGTGACTTTCCCCTTCCGACCCAGAATATATCCATTTAGTGCTGTATTTATCAGATGTAGTTTTCTTGGCAGGAAGGAAAGCTATTCAGCAAAACATAAAAACGCTCTTAGTAGGAAAGCAATTCATTTTGTAGTTAGCAGGGTTTTACAAATACTAAAATATCACATTGAGGGTCTGTTTTAATACGGTTGATGTATGAGACCTGGGGAGTTTTATAGCGACAACCATAATTTTTTTTTTGTGAGGTAGTCACATTTCTTTCAACCATTCAAAAGCACGAATAGATATGTAAATACAGGAAACACCATGCCAACCATAATTTTGAGTCAAGGTCAGCACTGTTTTATCATTCCAAAATTTGTTCTTTAAAAACATTTCCGTTATTTGAAGACCATTTTACTCCTGGACAGCCTTGGAGTTTATAATTGAACCAAGGATTCAGAAAATCAAGCCTCTTAATTCATGGACCTTCTCTCTTATTCTCCAAATGCATGTGGTGAGAATGGGGTCTTTGAAGACAGATGAAGCTGCTTTGGGATTAAGACGCAAATTGAATCCCTGTAAGGACAGATGCAAGTATATAAATATACTTTCTCTAAAAAGACATGGGGTACTTTTTTCTGATTAAGAACTTGGTGCAAACCAGAATGCTCTTTTTTTCCCCTAAGAACATGAGTAAGGGAGAAATGATAGACCCCCCCACACACAAAATCTATCTCGTTATGTTTTCATTTTAAAAATAAGCTGTTGAAATGTGACTCGATTAAAAAAAAAAAAAGCCCAGCTCCCTTATTGATTTGCCTCTGTCCCTCTCCACCTGACAGAGCTTACCAGGAATCTCCATCACTGACTTCAGGGAAGAGGAGATGGTCCTGTCCCAAATGGCTAACTTAACACTTGCTGGTTTATCGAAATTTTTTAAGGATGAACAGAAATGATCTGAAAGAAGACTATTTAGTTCTTAATCCTTATTGTTTTTAATGAACTCACGTAATAACTTTGGTCATAGGCAAATCCCCTTTTGGGTCAAGTGGGGAGGGAGGGAGGCTTTCTGTAACAGGATTCCCTCCGTTCCTCTGTAGGCATAATATTGGCAAGAAACATTCCATGAATAATGCAGAAAACAAAACTGCGAAAGCCGGGTTAGGGACAAGATTACTTAGCAGGCCAGAAACAGAATTTGTTCTGAATAAAATGGCAACTCCTACGTCTTAACAAATTGGAAGACCTGGCTCAGAGGAGTGGGGTAAATTCCTTCACCCCTCCGTGGCCGCTCAGTCGCAAGGAAGGAGCTGATGGCCTTGATGCTAATTTGGAACAGTGGCTCCCAGGAGAACTTGTCCATGAAATTGCCTGTGGTTGTCCCGCTGCGTGAGGTGGCCCGGTCAGAGCGGCCCCTTGACAGGAGATCGTGTTGGCTCCGCTCTGAGGGAGAGCAGTGAGCCTCCCAACAAAACACGAGGCACGACACACTTAAAAATAACAAGGGGGTGGTTGGGGACAAGGCCCTCGCAAGCTTGCCTTTGCTCTTTTAGCCTGCCCTCTCCCCGTGGGGCAGAGCTGAGAAAGACTGAGTCAGACCTGCCCCGGTTCCCTGCCACCCGAGGGCAGTTTCTCACACACTCTCGGCTTCCCCCCCACCCCCGGGCTTTGGGGCTCCTGCGGGCTGTGATGGAAGAGCCATCACTGGCCTGGGCTCCTGATCAATACTGGGTGCACCGCTCTCGTCTGCACCATTGCATCTCTAAAACAGGGTCCACCCACCGCTGCTCAGAAGACCCTTCTGATGGTCATAGTCTCCGGAACATTCTACCGCACTGCCCAACTTGGGATGATGGGTCAGGGGGTCCAGGTCTTGAGACTCTCTAACATCCCCTATCATGGCACTTACTTTTGGGAGAACAATAGGAAAGTTGTCAAGGTTCGGTGTCGAGTCACCAGGAATCTCTGTGGAAAGGTCCTAATGCTGGTGTTTTCCTAGAGACCCCCGTCCCTGCAAGGGTCCTGTCCAACACGCACATAGGCTCTAGGCCTGCCATCGTGTCCTCTGCAGGGTGTGCCAGGAAGTAGGCGGCATCCAAGCGCTGGGGTCGCGACCCCCGGAAATAACCACCGTGTCACATGGCCGTCTGGAGTGGGCCCAAACGTCCCCGCAGTTCACGCAGCCGCCCCGCCGCACCCGTGGGCAGGAGCCATTGGGTAACGGGTCATCCCAGAGTCAGAAGGCCAGGGACACGTTCTGGCAACGGGAAGGGGGCTTGGCGGTGCCCGAGGAAGGGCCTTTGTCGGGGTGCGAGCCCTCCTCACGTGCAGGGGAGCCCCCATGGCTCCCACCTGCTCAGCCTCCGGGAGGACGTGACTCTCGCAGGGACCATCGTCTGGACTTGGCAGCTCGTGTCCCGGCTGGCCAGGCCCCTCAGGCAGCACGGGCGTGTGGGTGGAGGGCCAGGCCCCGGCTCCAGTCTGCTGTAAGCTGCCTCCTGTGTAAAGGATACCGCCCGGGGCCATGGGGGGGCACCCACCTCCACGGCTCACCTTTTCATCCTTCCCATCCCAGTCCCTCGTGCTCGGGACTGTCGTGGCTTTCAGCTCGCGTCCCCACGTGGGAGACGGTTCAGCGCGCTGCTTGATCAAAGACGCGTGTTTCTGCGTGTGGAGAAGGTGTGCGCTGTGAGCAGAGGTCAGAGCTCTGTCCCTCGCGGTCCGTAGCCATTGTCCACCTTCCCCTCCCCCACCCGCGCAGCCCCCCAGAGGATTTCTGACCCTTCCCTTCCCTCTGCGGCAGGTGGAGCTCACGGGCAACAGTATTTATGAGTACATCCACCCTTCCGACCACGACGAGATGACAGCAGTGCTTGCGGCCCACCAGCCCCTTCACCATCACCTGCTCCAAGGTATTTCCTCCAGACGAAGAAACCAGCATGAAAACCTGACGAAGCTCTTGGATGGGACACGAGGGCTTTGCTTCCCATGCTGCCCAGGGGAAGTGTGCGGGACTGGAGCGGCCCAGCTGGGCCTCTCCAGCAAACACACAGCGTGGGGGACTTGCTTTTATGCCTCTGTCCTTTGAAGCAACACTGTTGATCCCATTTCTCATGCCAGAGACCATGATGGGCGCTGGTAGGGGGTAAAGGAAAGCGGTCAAGATGTGCTCTTGGTTTAGAATTCCAGGAACACAGGTCTAGACCTGGGCTTTTTTTTTTTTTTTTTTTAAAGATTTTATTTATTTGACAGAGAGACACAGCGAGAGAGGGAACACAAGCAGAGGGAGTGGGAGAGGGAGAAGCAGGCCTCCCGCTGAGCAGGGAACCAGATGCAGGGCTCGATCCCAGGACCCTGGGACCACGACCCGAGCCGAAGGCAGACGCTTAACAACTGAGCCACCCAGGCGCCCCTAGACCTGGGCTTCTTAACCAGAGGGTCCCCGACAGAACTCAGGGGGTCCGTGAAACTGCACGTGGAGAATTCCATCTTTCTTCTGTCTGGTTGGAATGTAGCAGTTCCTTGGCTTATAGATTATGGGGGGTACGCCATCTTACTCCCCCTCTTACCGGTGGCTTCGCCAACAACGAGAGTCACACACATTTTCATTTCACTTTACAGTTCTCGCAGGTGTTTAAACTTACCACGCACGCTCATCACTACTTCGAAATTTCAGGAGTTACGAGGCCGGCTGCTGGCTCTTGTTATTTAATGCGTGAATAAAGCAGCACATTTATAACCAAATCACCACTTGTTTTATTACCAAAAAATATGAGCAAAAATATTTTGGTAACTGTTTTCAATACAGTTGGTTCAGTTTGTGATCTCCTATATTTTTATCTTCTGCACTTAAAAACGTTATTCCGGGTAGGCATCTGTGGGTTTTGTGCCTCGGCAGGAATCAGTTAAGAAGCCCTGGTCTAGATGGAGGCAGGTCCACCTCACCGGCCTGTCTCCACGTGGGGACACGATCCTCCACCTCCTCCACCACGGTCCCATTACTGAACACGTATGGATTGGGGTCCTACCACCATAAGCACGTGTAAGGACATAATGTGGTGTGATTGCTCGGGGGACGATGTGGGGCACATCATTACGCAAATGACTCCCTAAGTTACAATTGCAGCGCATGCTAGGATGACGAACTTATTCTGGGGCGCTGGCCTTGTAACACCCTCTCTCTGACAGTCCAGTGAGACCAACCAGCATGCTGCTCAGTGGGTCTCTTGTCTGCTGTGGACTGTGGTATCCCAACTTGACCAAAATTCCCCATAGAACAGAATGCAAATGAAGAGACATCAAGCATGGTAGAATGGGGTAACCAGCTGGAGAAAAACTCAAGTTCTAGTCTTACTGCTTCCTCCTGGGAGGGGCCGTTCTAAGGCTAGAAGGAGAGACTGCAGAAGAGCCCACTCCGTTTTAAAACCACCTGCAGATACAGCCTGTGGCCCCCATGTTCTTAGCCCCAGACATAGTCACTGTGCGTCTCACTTTTCCTTACCAGGAAGAGAGACTGCTGTGCTGCTTTCTGTGATGAGATGGCTATGGTCTGTAGCTATGGTCTGTAACTCTTTTTTTTTTTTTTTTAAGATTTTGAGATTTAGATTAAGATTTGAGAGAGAGAAACCGCACAAGCTCAAGCCGGTGGGGGTGGGGGGCGTGGTGCAGAGGGATGAGGGAGAAGCAGACGCCCCACTGAGCAGGGAGCCTGACGTGGGGCTCGATCCCAGGACCCTGGGATCATGACCTGAGCTGAAGGCAGACATTTAACCACTTGAGCCACCCAGGCGCCCCGCTATGGTCTGTAACTCTTAAGTCCTTGCAAACAGTCTGGCCACATCAGTGCACACACATAAGCTCGGAAGAAGTAATTTCTAGCAAAATGAGAGCTAGGAGGAGAAGAGTGCACCTGAGTCTCATTCTTTCACTGCGGGGTTGTCTAAAGCTGGAAAAGGCTGCAGGAGGCTTAGAGAACTCCTAAGACCATTGTGCTGTTATTGTTCTAGAAAGTTCCGCACAGTGTGTTGGTTACACAGGAATGGACTTTCTCCCGCGAGCTCTGGTTTCATGTTACCTTTCCATGTCATAGCTTTCAGTTAGGCGTTTATCAAATGACAGCAAACGAGTCTTGGGAATATCAAGAGACCCTTCCAATCCCAGTCGCCGTGGGGTTCATGTCTGAGGTGTAGCAGCCACACAGAGAAGCCCGGAGCTCCAGGACAGGTGGGGTTGCCACCTGAGTGTGCAAGGCGTGAGGTGCACAGGGGCTGGCACCGCTCCCCGGTTTCTCATCCACGGAGCTGGTTTTCTGCTGCTGAGCTTGCCCTGCTGCTTCATGCTTATTGCGCTGTTGGCTTTCTCCGAACTGGCTGGTTCATTACCACGTGAAGGTGTTTGGAGCTGAGCGTGCACACCTCAGTGCGTAGCTGCAAATGGTGCAGACAGGCAGGCGTGTCACCAGGAAGCCTTATGCCTCGCAGACCCCGGCCCGCTGCAGAGGAGTTATGGGTAAACGTGGCCGCCCCTCCAACAGTGGTGGGGGAGTGAGGAGCCTCGCGGGCGATTCCCTTGCTCCCCCTGGGGAGGGGCGGGGGGCATTGCCTCCACTCCTAATGGTAACCTTTCTTTAAAAATTAATTTATTAACTGCCACCAAGTAGCTGTTTATTAGGAGTGGAGTGACGTCACCCTCACCCAGGGGCATGGACACATCATTCCAGAGAACTGGTATCTGTTCACGGAAGCATAGGGTGTGTCCTTAGGGGACTCGCTTGCATTTGCAATAGTGAGGTCCGAGATTGGTGGGTGAGGCCTTCAGGCCAGACAGGGAAAGACTGAATGGAGAGGGTCAGAGCCGTCGAGAAAGGAGGGGTGGTCGGACCGGGGCTCTAAATGAGGGCAAAAGCTTCGATCTGGCCGAGCGAGTGGGTCTGTTGGGTTCTCTTCCCCATTCCATGGCAGTCTCGGGCAGGATGGGTGCCCCGTGGCTGCCTCCCTCTGCTGCGGAGGGGGCTATGCTTGGGAGCCCTGACTCAGTATCCTCCACCCTGAGGGAAGTCAGATGCCTCTGGGCCCTCCTGGCCGCCTCTGGGCCCTCCTGGCCGACTCAGGCATCCGCCCCAGGGCTGGCCAAGGCGATTCCTTTGGCGCCAGGCCTCTCTGTGCCTTCCTGGAGGGGACCACGGGCCGGTCGAGCGGGGCTGGGCCCACTGCACTTAGAGTCCTCACCTGACCCCAGGTTGGTGTCTCCTGAGTTCTTGCTACGGCCACGTTTCTGGCTGCCTGCCTCTGGAGCATGTGGAAGCCACGCCAGGACGGGGCCAGTCTCCCCAGCCCACCCAGGTCGCGACCACAGGCAGAAACTCTCTGGGCAGGGGCTGGGCATTCTGGGATGGGGTCTCTGGCTGCCTGGTCTGGGCCTGAGGGTTGACTGACATTGTTGGGACAAAATCGGGGGAAGCAGTTGGGGGACAGCTGGCCAATCTAACCTCACTCCTGCTTTCAGAGTATGAGATAGAGAGGTCATTCTTTCTGCGGATGAAGTGTGTCTTGGCGAAAAGAAACGCGGGCCTGACATGCAGCGGATACAAGGTATGAGGATCCTCATGTCGAGTGGGGAAGAAGGCGTTGGCGCTGGGTCTTCCCTGCTTTCTGTTTTGTTCCTACTGGTGAACATCGGCAGACAGCAAGCACCGGGACCCAGACATTTCCCCCTGCCTAAGGCAGAACTTTCCGGGGAGGCCGCTGGCCTCCGCTTCTGCAGCAGGTATGAGAGCTGGCATCTTACAAGGGTATTCCAGGAGGGCTGGATGTCGTCAGAGGAGACCAGGAATAAACGTGGCCCAGGGTAGAATTTTCCTTTCCTGTAGGTTCCACTTTGCTCAGGTCGGTGCCATTGAAGGAGCTGCCCCTCGAGCTTACTGAGAATCCCTGTCACGGGGTTGGCAGCGAGTATTCAGAGCACAGAAACGGTGCCCCTACCCTCGAATGTTCGGCCAAATCCAGGGATGATGACTATGATGTGCTTGACTAACGATGGAACCCGTTCCGAGGGGCCACGGGCTTTCAGCAGCGGCCTCTCATCTAGTTAATAGTCATGGCAGCCCTCTGAGGGGAGTATTATTGGCCCCATTTTATGATCATCAGGGACGCAAGCAGAGAAGGGAGAAGACCAGCAGGAGGCCCGCAGGCTAAGGGGCAGAGTTCCTCCCGGCTGCATTTCTCTGCCAGACCTGGCCCCCTGCTCTGGCTAGCTCCAGAATCCAGGAGTAGGTCCCCCGCAGAGCCCACGGGCGGCGTGGTGCCTCAGCACCAGAATCAGCCACTCCCAGACGGAAGGGCAAGATGGGGGAAGTCTGCGCTGAGCAACCCCTTCCAAGCTTCTGTGTCCTCTCTGGAGTCTGAAGTTACTGTTTCTTCCGCCTTTGTCCTCTCTTTCTGGAATGCCTCCTCCCTACCTCCTCCCCACCCCAGGGGCTGCCTTTCCTCAGCCCCCTCCTTTGAACCCCACACTGAGCTCTTTCCTTTGACTTTACCTCACTCTGTTTTATAGTTTGGGGATACATTTCTTATTTGCTGACTCAGACTCGAAGGAGTGGAGAACTCCCAGCACTGTCCTGTACCCAACAGACTTGGGTCTTGAGTTATTTCTGTCGCTTATTAACTGTCTAATCTTAAGCAATACAGATCACCTACCTTGTCCTCAGTCTCCTCATCAGTAAGATGGGACAATAGACTGGGTGGATTTTAAGATTTATTGCAGCTCTAAAGACTGAATGAATTCAGGAGTCCTGGAGGACCGTTTTTGAAAAGAGATTTTAAGATTTTAGCTGTTCATCACTGCTGTCGTGATGACTGGGATCCTTTCGAGATTTTACTGACTCTAACTTACATAAATCCTGCCAATATTGAGGCTGAAGATTGCATAAATGTTTCCGTTTGACATTTGGAACACTATACATTCTCTCCTGCATGGTTTTTGGCTATAACAATCAGGTTTCTATATAGCCACTCCTGCTTTATTGCTTATTACAAGGGGATAAATTCTTGAGTTATAAATAAACAAAACAAAATAAAAATACATTAAAAGGAAGACTCTTGATTCTACTGAAAGAATTCTTAATTTACTGGAATGGTATAGCTTGTCAAGTGATATAAATGTCAAGTTAACAGATGTCAAATCCAGTCCCATTGGGAGGCGATGAGCATAACAGGTACCCAAGCGAGCATCATGGAACCAACAGTTAGCTTCCCATGGTGCTTTTGTTGTGCGATTTCATAGTGACTTGGTGATGAGTTAATTATGGATTATGTATTAGAGTACTAGAGTATGTATTAGTATTAGTATTAGAGTATGTATTAAATCCATTAAGTATTAGAGTCTTACCTTGTGGAGTTACTTGAGCAGAGTCAATTGGATAAGACAACCCTTACATTTTATTATGATATTGTTTCCTGAGAAAGAAGCATGTTGGCCCAACAGCTCAGTAGAGGCTGGGCTGGGCATTGTCCAGCATGCTCAAGAAGGCAGGCAGGCCCCGAGCCAGGAGGAGTGGGCGCTGGTCTGACCTCCTGGGCTGCCGGCGGCTGACCCTGCCCTCTGCTTTCCCAGGTCATCCACTGCAGTGGCTACTTGAAGATCAGGCAGTATATGCTGGACATGTCCCTGTATGACTCGTGCTACCAGATCGTGGGGCTGGTGGCCGTGGGCCAGTCGTTGCCGCCCAGTGCCATCACAGAGATCAAGCTGCATAGTAACATGTTCATGTTCAGGGCCAGCCTCGACCTGAAGCTGATCTTCCTGGATTCCAGGTGAGTTTGGCACCTGATGCTCCTGCAGAGTTCCCGAAGATGCTGACGGTGGAAACTGCCCCGAAAGCTACACTGTGAAGCCACAATGTAACGAGGAATAAGTCATACTAAGAATGCGAGTTAGGGGGACGCCTGGGTGGCTCAGTCGGTTAAGTGTCTGCCTTCCATTCAGCTCAGGTCATGGTCCCAGGGTCCTGGGATGGAGCCCCACCTCGTGCTCCCTGCTCAGCGGGGAGCCTGCTTCTCCCTCTCCCTCTGCTGCTCCCCCTGCTTGCATGCTCTCTCTCTCTCTCAAGAATGTGAGTTAGAAAGCGATTTAGTGGAACCAGGTCATGAACTGGAAGAATTGCTATCAGCCTTAGGACTCAGGGGGTAGCCAGCTTCTCCAGGTTGTTTTATATTATTTACTTACCCCTTCATCATTTCACTGAAGTGGGAACTGGGAATATGTGTTGTGGACACAAGTTAGCCGTTTTTGAGGGCCCACGATGTCGGGATTCTGTCTTGTATCTCCATCAAGTAGGTAGGACCTTAAAATCAAAAAGAAAGACTGTGAGTGTGGACTGTGAGGTGGGGTGGCTGCCCACGCAGGCTGGTGGGAAGCCGTTCGGGCTGTGGCAGCCGCTGGAGCTGAGGCTGCGAGCAGGCAGGTGGCCTTCCCTGGGGAAGGGTGTGGCCACAAGCTCATTGGGTGCCCCGTCTGGGCCTGGGCTGGGAGGGCGCCCCCTGGCTGGCGGGGAGGGCGAAGATGCAGTGGCCCCAGAACCATCTCTCAACTATCCTTTCGGCTCCTGCTTGAGTCTGAGGATCTCGTCTCAGAGAGAGAAGGGAGAGTGAACGAGGTGGAAGCCCTGCTGTGTTGTTCGCCAGGCCTGCCAAAGCCCGCCGCACCGGGGAGGGGTGTGCTGGAGTGGCTGCAGCGGCCGGCAGGGCCGACCCCCAGGGCAGCCTGCAGGCTTCACCAGCCTTGAGGCCCCAGGCCTGCGGGGCTTCTTGGGGCTTCCATGTTCTCATCTGTAAAACAAGTCAGCCCCGCCCTGCCCACTCGGCTACCCACAGGCTATTAGGAAGGGGAAATTTGATCATAGACAGGAAGCATTTGTACAAGTAAAGAGCCCGATGGGCCTGCAAGGTGAGTCACTTTGCCAGGTAGCCCCCTAGAGTCCTCAGCTGTACAGGAAGGACTAAATGTTCAGAGACCCCGCTTCTGCTTTTGGGTGTGCGTGGCTAAGCTTTCTGGGAGAAAGGAGATAGATGCATCCATCTGTAAATATAAATATATATATATATTTTTTTTTGCTAAGATTTATAGATTTCCCCCCCCACCTTTTTTATTGTGGTAAAATATACATGACATAAAATTGGTCACTTTAACCAGTTATGGGAGAAAATCACACATACCTGGTTAGGGGCGGGAGGCGAAGACACGAATTAGCCTAGGTCATTGTTAGCACACGTCAGGACCTCAGAACCGTTCACAGGTAGAGAAATGACAAAGGTTGACATGACAGATTGGCTCTGTGCTCCCAGAAAGAGTACATATAACTCTTTGGGGGAAGGAGGCCGGCACCTTTGGGCGGCCAGACGCTGACAAATGCTGTTTTCCTGCAGCGAAGACAGACCCCTGCCCGGAGAGGGGCCCCGGGGGGCTGGGCTGCCCGGGGGTGTGGCGGAAGTGACAGCAGGCCGTGGGAAGGGGTTCTTTCTGGATTCAGGAGCCACTTGTAAAAGTGAACTGAAAGGAATTTCAGCTGTCCAAGTTCATTATCTCACACACTTGGGAGGGTCTCCCATGTTATGTCTGTCTCCTAGTTTTCCTTTGAGGGTTCTAGGAAAAGCCTCTGGGGGTCAGTGAATTCTCTAGAAGAGGAAAGAGAGAGGTCTCCCCGGAAGAAGAGATTTCAGGTCTTCTCAGATCGTTCGATGCACACAGCTTTGAAACACGAAGGACAAAAGCAGGGCTTTGCAGAAGAGGGTACTGGAGGTTAGCTGAGAGACCAGCTCATGGTGGGAGCCTCAGGCATGGACTTTCTCGAATGCCAGCGTCCCTCCACATCAGGGTGAGGGCTGGACCCCTGAAGTGAGTAGGAAAGAAAGACAGTGATCTTGAAGAAGACTCCCTGTCTCTGCAGAAGTCCACTGCTGTTCTCCCAGCTAAGTACCAGGAAGCTTCTAGCAAAGGTTCTGAACTCCAGTCATCTAGGAGATACTTAAGAGGGTCAGTGACGAGCTGGAGAATTCTTCACACTCACTCTGGTCTCCGGTCTGTTGCAGCTCGGTCTTCGATAGGCCTCTGGGCTGGGGGACAGAGGGGCCGGCCCAGGACTCAGAGGTCAGCAGGATGGCCCTGCGGGGTGGGAGATGTCAGCTCCTGGCATCCAAACCCCAGAAGCCACAGTGTGGGGTTGGCTTGAAGCCCAGCAGCCCTAGAGTCACAGGGGCCTGGGTGGTGGACCTGGGGGGTGGCCACTTGGCCCCCCACCCAGTGTAATCCCAGACACAACTGAACTCAGCATAACCTGAAATTTGGTTCATAGGGGTTTTGTGGTATTTCACTTTGAAACTGTAGCTGGTGCTTTTGCTAAGGATGGGTGAACCCAGCCGTGTTTGGGGTTTGGCAAATCCCTCTGACAGGTCTTCAGACACTGGAGGTTTGGAAAAAACCAGGAGGGCGTGCTGCCAGACCCTTCTCTTTCCCTTTAATTTTTAAAACCAGCGTGTACTTTGATGAGAAACTTAATACATGTGTTGCTGATTCATTTACATGTTCAGGGCCGTTGTTCTGTAACTTTACTTCCAAAGGGTCTGGGAAGCATCTTTCATCCTGACACAGTAGAGATGCCGGGTTTTCTTTTTGGGGGGAAGCCAGGTCTCAGTTTTCCTGCCACACAGTTCGACTCCAGTGGGGCCTGAAGTTCTAGGTGGCCCTTAGACAAGTCGCCCGAGCCCCTAAAGGCTGTGGCATGTTCCCTTTCCCACCTACCTCCAGCCCCGTCTCCTTCCCACCCTGATGGAACACCATGGAAATGTGTACACCAAATAGTGACCAATTCCAGGGAAATATGAGGCTCCTGGAGATTTACGACCCAAAGCCCACGCAGAACTCAACAGAAAGGGGAGCAGGTTACGGAATGAGGTCAGGTTTCCCTGTTTCATTTCCAGCCAACATTTCAGATACATGCCAGCAGGACCCCCTGTCCCGGCCCGTCCTCAGGCCCCACCTCTGCCCCCCAGGACTGCCTCCCTTCCCTTAGAATCCCTCTTGTCCTCCTCTTTCATCTGTTCTTGAATATCTGTCACCAAGACGTTTGGGCCACCTCCTCTGAGGGCACGGCTCCCAGCTCAGTTGCCCAGGGCCTGGGAAACAACACCGTTGCCGCCTGCCATTTTCACCTCCGGATGGAGCGATCCGAACACCAGTGATGATGTAGTTTTGGACTTTGAGAGCTGCTTTTCTTCAAAGAGCTGACATGGGAAATCCATATTCCTGGGGCTTGATGAGAACAGAGAAGTGGTAATGGCAGGAAAACCCCAGGAGCAGGCTGCCCTTTCGCCAGTGGACTGCAGGTTTACCTTGCAATCACGATATTTTTGGGGGCTGTTCTACTATTTTCCGGGGCTGCGCGACCATCCTCCACTGATAGGAGGAGTCCATGTCTCCGGCTAGTATGTAGATGCTACCGCCCAACCAGAGCATCCTGAGACCACCGTGTCCAGTGTGAGACATCCAGGCTCACACACACAGTAGCCGGGATGCGGAAACCACCCAGGTGGCCGTCAGTGGGTGAAGGGACAAACCAAACGTGGTATCTACACCAATAGAACATCACCCAGCCATGAAAACGAACGCTATCCTATCGCATGCTACAACGTGCGTGAACCTTGAAAACATGATGCCAAGTGAAAGAAGCCAGACACAAAAGGACATGTGCCAAATCATTTCACTCCTCTGAAATATCTATTTTTTTAAATTTATTTATTTATTTGTCAGAGAGAGAGCACAGCAGGGGGAGTGGCAGGCAGAGGGAGAGGGAGAAGAAGACTCCCCACTGAGCAGGGAGCCCAATGCGGGACTCGATCCCAGGACCCCGGGATCATGACCCGAGCCAAAGGCAGACGCTTCACCGACTGAGCCACCCAGGCGTCCGTCTCCTATGAGCTATCTGGAATAGACAGATTCATAGAGACGGAGGGAGAGTGAACCTTACCTGGGTGGGTGGGTGGGGAGCAATGGAGAGTTCTGGAGATGGAAAGGGTGCTGGTCACACAACGTTGTGGATGTAGTTAGGGCCACTAAATGTACACTTAAAAAGGCTAAAATGGCAAAGTTTCTGTTATGCATATTTTACCACAATAAAAAAACCAAAGGTTCCCATTGGACCGTCACCCCAAAGCCTGGAGAGTGGGTCTTTCTCCCACTATCAGCGTCAAAGTTCACTGGTAAGCGCCCCCAGAGAAGCTTCACCCTGAAAAAGGAAAACACGTTAAGCCATCTCAAATGTTCTTCTAGCTGGTAGTTTCAGAAGAACATTCCCGCTCATGCATAGTGCTACGGGCTAGAGTTCAAAGACTCTCTTCTTGTAAAAAAGATCATTCTCGGTTTCCAAAACCAACATCAACCCCTGCCCTGAGCCTTTTAGCACTTGATTAGTTGGCAAAACCAGTATTAGTTTAAATGAAAGACAATCTGCAGAGCAGGGTAACCCACAGAGCCACTGTCCCCCCCCACCCCCAGGGTGACCGAGCTGACCGGGTATGAGCCACAGGACCTGATCGAGAAGACCCTCTACCATCACGTGCACGGCTGTGACGTCTTCCACCTCCGCTACGCACACCATCTCCGTGAGTACCGCTCACCCCCGCCGGGCTGTGGGCCGGGGCTAGCCAGGGAGGAGGTGGTCAGGACGGAGCAGGAAGGCGGCCCTTGTTTGGTACAATGGTCACCCGTTGTGCACGCACGAATTTTAAACCCCCTGCATACTCCATCCACCCCTTGGTTAAGCACAGCTACTGGTCAGTTCTCAGACGTCCAAGCTCACCTTCAGGTGACACTCCGGCGGGTGTGGGATGGTGCTGAAGCTGCTGGATTGGAGATGGTGGATTTAGAACCTCAGTTTCTCTATGACATCTGGACACCAGTTGCAAGTGAGGGCGACCAGCAAAGAACCAACATGTACAGAGCCCTTACTACCGTCGGGCACTGATTTAAGTGATTAAATATGTTGCCAACCCAGTGAGGGAGCATCTCATGTTCATCTCCCACTTTGACTACTAAGGAGGAGCCGAGGTTCAGAGAGGTTAAGCCACTTGCCTGGGGTCACACGGTGAGAGGCCGGCAGAGCCTGGAGCTGAAGCAGGCAGCAGCCGGCCTCTGACCCCTGTCCACCACCCGTTGGCAAGCTCAGGGGAGACCCCAGGTTCCCAGGATGGGAGAAGTCAGCATGGAAAGAGTGAATACTCAGGATTCGATTTGCCAATGCAGACAGTTGGGTGAACATCTGGATGGGGTGGGGCTGGGGCTCGAGTCACCAAAATGCTTAAAGAAGTGACACTTTTCTTCTAGAATTCCAACTTGAGGCAGCAAAGAATTGGCATGGAGTGGGACACCTCATCCTCTCACAGCCCAGCCCTCCATGCCAATGGCCGGCTCAGGGGTGCTTGTTAAGGGGGTGCAGATGGGTGGAGGGGCCAGATCTTTTGCAGTGCAGCCCAGACAGCATGGCCCCCATCTTGCTTTGCTTCATGTTGACGAGAGACATTAGAGGACAAGTTGCTGGTGTCGAGCTGAGGGTGGATGGCAGGTCCAAGGACTGCTCACTCTGGCCGCATGGTCTACCTGCCCAGTCAGTGTCGACTGGGACCCAGCGGGCATGGCAGTTACTAGGGTGTCGCTGGGCAGACTCAGACAGCTTCTTCCTGCTCGCTTTTGATTCACAACAGCGAGGAAAGGTCGCTGTGCACCGCCAGACTCAGAGTTGTGAGCAGCCTTTATATCTCTTGCGTTTCGAGTAACCGAATCATGATACAAACATCCCTGTCGTTCTTGAAAGCAGCTTGGTCAGGAAGCAACTGCTCACTGTTTGGATGGGATCTGTAGGTCAGCCTCGCTCATACGGGAGCTGGAAAACAGGGTAGGAAGTGTCAGTTACAGAATCAGTTCTTGGGGAGACTTGCCAGGCAGGGAGTAAGCGGAGAGTGCGTGCTCTGGAGTCACGAGAGCGGTCGGGAGATGAAGAGGCATCTGCTTTGAGGGTGTGGAGCAGCGTCATCACCACAGAACAATCTAGAAGGGAGGACAGGCATGAGGGCCCACACCTCCACACCGCCGGGGGGTGGGTGGCCCAGGAGGGACGTTCCCTGCCACTACCACTGCCGGTGGAGAAGGCAGGTGGCCGCTCTGAAAGCCCCCACCCCACGGGTCCCCAGCCCCCTTCCATGGAGGCAGGAGCTTGTCAGGAGCCCTGATATCCAGCAAGCCCTGATATCCCCCGAATTACCTGCAGGAACAGTTGCTCCTCAATGTGGGGCTGCGCTGGAGGACATGAGGCCTCTAAGCACGGAGAATGAAAACTTACGGAATTAAAAGTCTTCATTTTAAATCTCATTTCTTATTGCTTGCGCTGCCTGGCTGACAGAGGGAGCAGGGACTTCCCCCCCCAGGGGAAATAAATACAATTTGTATTTGTATCTGGAAACGTAATAATGTAATAAAGGCCACAGTGATGATCAGCGCGAGGTTCTTGTGACCATACAGACTGGAAGCTTTTCATGTATCCATTCTGGCCTCTCGTCAGTGCGGGGAGCCAGGCGGCCCTTGTGTCCATTTCCCAGATGAGCAGGTGAGCCCCGCGGCTGGAGGCCTGTGGGAGGGCAGCAGCTGAGTCAGACAGGACTAGAGTCCAGGCCTGTTTGGCTCTCAAGCTTTGAGTGTTTTCCACCACAAGATGGCTCTTAGACGTGGAGCCTGTCTTTGCTCCATCAGGAGCCCCAATCTTCCCAAGCTCAGCCAGCTTCTGAAGGGACTTCATCTGAGAGGTCCTCTGCAATCTGCATGATAAATACACCGTATCTCACTTGGGATTTGGTATTTCTAGACATCTCGATTATCCAAGGGAGCCCTGAAAGGGAAGACATACACAGGCTTCCAGGAGACACACGGAAAAGACAGAAGCATTTAGAAACCAGAGGGAGCGCGGTGGTTTTTTATTTTCTCCAAATGGGCTAGAATTGGTAAATCAAAGAAAATTAAATATAGCAACACTGGCAATGATTGCTACTGTGCGGTGACCTTCACTACGGTGGAGAAACACCACAGGGACTGGAGGCAGAGAGCACGGCCCAGCAGGCTGTGGGGAGATGGGACGTGGCCTTGGGATCCGCCATGAGCCCCACGTCAGCCCCAGACTCCCCTCTGCCAGTTTTCCAGATATAAGCCAGAGGAGCATTGACATCGAGAAACAGCCGAGGCTCTTACCCACAAATAGGGGCGGGAATTAGTCTTCCAGAGCTCACACCTTGGCTCCAGGACTGGAACCATCTTTGGATGTCCCCCTCAGGAAAACCATTACTTTCCCCTCCAAAGCTGGAACTCTCAGATGAAGAAAGGGGACGTATTCAACACGCAGAGCCTGGTCTTTGGAAGCCGGGTCTTGTGTGGAGCTTGGGCAGTTCTGAAACCTCTGTGTTGTGAGGTACCTGAGGCTCCAGTCTCCCCACGCACACAACTGGGGCCAGAGGGGCCAACTCCAGAAGCCGGCCCTGAGCCTAGAGTTCAAGTACAGCAATTTATTTGGACAGCGACTGAAACGTGGTTAGGGGAGAGAGAAGTAAGGCATGGAGGGGAAGGAGCCTTAAGAGGGGCTTGTCTGACTGGGCCTCAGTCATGGCGCCAAGGGGAGTGAGCTGAGGTATTTATATTCCTGCTCCTGCCAGTGGCCGGCTGAAGGCCGCTCTTGGGGACTATTAATCCCCTGCCCCCCCACATCTGTCAGAGTGGGCCCTGCCAGAGAAAGGCATCAGGAGGGAGATGGGGCCGTCGGAAGTTGCTGGGTGCCCTCCGCAGTGAGGGCAGGGATGTGAGGAGGCATCGATCAGAGCAAAGGTCCAGAGGCCTGTGTCTCCTCAGCCTCCTCCCCTCGTTGGTCTCCAGGCTTCATGAAGGTGTTCTCCATCCAGCCCTCCCTGCACAAGCTGCTCCTCACCTCCCAGCCCAGGTGGTCGTCTTGTCCTTGCATGCATTGGTCACCTCTCTCTGAGGGGCCCTATTGCCCCCACTGCCCAGGGTCCCTGTAGGTCAGTTGGAGTGTTGTCCATATCCAAATTCCTGCCCCATGGAGGCCGGGGAAAGCCAAGCCCCCCACTCTTTCCAGTTCTGTTTTCACTCCTCACATGGTGTCATCTGCTGTCAGCTCTCCTCCGGAGGATGTGTCCAGCTCCTTCCAGCCCTACCCAAGGGCCCTAAGTTCTTGTTTCTGGACAATGCTTTCCACCTCATGCTGTTCAGATCCTTATGGGGACTGTATTGGTCTGCTCACGCCGCCATTACAAAATACCACAGGCTGAGGGGCTTAAACAACAGAAATGTGTTTTCTCACATTTCTGGAGGCTTGAATCTGAGATCAAGGTGTCGGAAGGGCTGGTTTCTCCGGAAGCCTCTGTTCTTGTCTTGTAGATGGGCATCTTTTTCCTGTGGCCTCACGTGATCATCCCTGTGTGTTTCTGCATCCTCATCTCTTTTTATTGTAAGGATACCGGCCATACTGGATTAGGGGCCCCCCCATTACTTCATTTTATTTCAATTACTTCTTTAAAGATCTTATCTCCAAATACGGTGACATTCTGAGGTACTGTGGGACGGGACTTCCAACATATGAATTTGGGTGGAACACAGTTCAGTCCATGACAGGGACTTTCTCTCAGAGCTCTGTGTCCTTACCCAAGTAGTAGGCCCAGCTGGACAGGCCGGCTTCGGGGGGACAGGTGAGAATTCTGAGAAGGCAGGATTCGTCATTTGGAAATGTGACTTTCCAGTCCTGTCACGTGGTGCTTCAGTAACGGACGGCAGGGCTCAGGGGCCCGGCCCTAGCCTCCTGCCCTCCAGGCTTCACCCGGATCCCGGATCCACATAGTGGCCCCTGCCAACCTGCGACTCAAGTCCTTCATTCCGATCACAGCTGGAGCTGGCCTGGTTTGTTGCCCCAGGAGCTCAGGCATGCAGGGCGGCCTGTGCCACTTCCTTTCCATCCCCCACAACGGAAGGCGGCTGGAGGTGGCCAGGACTATGGTGACCCTCGGGACTCCAAGGCCATGGGGGGCGCTGGCCTCCTCTTATAGGGAGACATACAGACACATCTGTCTTCGCAGTTGATGAGGTCACTGAGCACAGGAAACATCTGCCAACACCCAGGGAGGTCACTGTCTGATTTTCCAAGGCCAGATTTTCTCCACACCAGCGTCCAAAACCCCGGAATCCCTGGAGATGGGGCGAAGGGCTCTGCCAGCAGCAGAGTTGGACATAAGGCAGTGGTGGCTCTGGAGGACCACAGTCAGCCAAATGGTTTTCACACATTGTTCAAAATATTATCTTAACCCAGAGCAGGGATCCACAGGGTCCTAAGAAAGCACAGCCCCTAAAGAAAGAGAATTCAACACCTTCCAGAAAGTCAGCTTCCTACAGAGAAGGAGGGCTGGGCAGTGCAGTCTTTGGGGAGCATGGGATTCCAGAGGTCAGTAAGACAGGGGCTAGCATGGCCCTCGCATCCTGGCCTCTGTGTCCCTGTGGACCTGGGCCTTCCCTGCAAGTGAGACTGTGCCAGGGCTTTGCCCAGAAGCTTTTGTAAGGAAAAATGAACACGGATCCTCTAGGGAATGTATTTGACCCTTCCAGCCTTTCCCCGCCTGCCATCCCGGGGTGGCTCTGCTGAGTGTGGGCCCCGGCGCGGGCATGACAGTCATGTGGCCTCAGGGCGATACACAGCTTGGGAAGGGACTGATATCAGTGACCTTGATGATTTATGTTGAGGGACACCAGGCAGATTTCTTCTGGACACAACAGTTTGGAAGAACAATGATGTCCACAAGGCTATTTGTCCAAGATGGTAGGAGAATGTCACCGAGCTCTCTAGTTAGGCCCCCCTCCAGAGTGGGCCCAAATCACAGAGAACACAGGCCATGTCCAACTGTCAGAACATTTCAAGATCACAGAAAGGCTTCAAAGCCTATGTGGTCTACAGACTTCAAGCAATAACTGTTATAACTAAATTATAGGACAGCCGGTAGACACCCAGAGAGAACACACCCTAAACGGTCCACGAGAGTCACAAACCAGATGTTTATGGGGCCAGGCATGTGACATGTATGACTGGGCAACTGTAGGGCAGTAGGGAGTGGAAGAGCCTGTGGCCAACACACGGCCGTCCGAAGGACTCTGAGTAACAACAGCTCTGTGCCACCAACAGAGCCCATCCGTGAGCTTATGTAGTACATGGGATACCAGTTTGCACACACTCCGTAGCTCCACTGTGGAGCAGGGGACGGAGGTCTTCAAATGGAAGATAAACTTGAAAGGAGTTTCCAGTCTACTGTGACGATTCCATTTCAGGCGACCCTAGCCCCTGCTGCTGGCCTTGCTTGCCTCTGGGCTGGACATGGATGACCATGTTTAACTCATACTCAGATCCTTTTTTTAGATACTATCCTCCACGCGGGATCTGGAGGTAGAGGAGTCTTTGTCTTGCAAGTGAAGGTGTGGGGAAGCCTGTGCCTTAAGGGGGAACCACGAGCGATGGACCAGTAAATAATCCTAGAAAGCACAGCGTGATCTACACCTTGTCCTGATCCCTGGAAGCAGTTTGGACATCTAGAGGTGTAGACTGTACCTTCAGGGGACAGATGGGTCGGGCTCAGCCCATCTTCCATGGTCGGTGCCACAATGTGGCCCTTGGAGACATTCTTCCTGAAGGTGCTTTCCATGCCGTCCTACCCATCAAAGTGCCTCGGTGTAGAGCAGGGCATTGTGTGGGGACCATACACGCTCCCTAGAGGAACACGGGGCTTTTCTTGAGTCTCACTGGCTATACTCGCCTGAGGCCAGAGCCGGCAGAGGGGATAAGAGCAGGAGGAGTGTGGGGATTGCACCCACCAGTTTTCCCATGGAGGGTGGTTTTGTTTCCTGGGGCTGTCCTAACGAAATACCACAAACTAGGGGGCTAAACACAATGGAAATTTACTCTCGCACAGTTCTGGGGACCAGAAGTCCGAAGTGAAGGTGTCAGCAGGGCTGGGCTTCCTCTGGGGACTGAGGGAGGATCCTTCCTGCTTCCCCTAGCTTCTGCCAGCGGCTGGCAATCCTCGGCTGTGGTTCCAACCCTTTAGTCTCTGCCTTGGCTGCCCCCCATATGTGTGTCTTCTCCTCTCCTGTCTCTTAGAGGGGCACTTATTCGAGGTAGGGCCCACCCTATTCCAGGACGATGTCATCTTGAGATCCTTAACTTAATTACATCTGCAGAGACCCTTTTCCCAAATATGGTCACATTCATAGGTTCCAGGGGTCAGGACGTGGAACCTATCTTTTGGGGGAACACTATTCAATCACGACAGGCATTTTTGGTGTCCTTTTCAGCTCTTAAAATTCAAAATAACCCAAATAGATAATAGAAATACAAATAGAAATTGCGCTCCAGGCGAAGGTTTACCTATCAGTGAGGCTGAGAGACCTGGTTGCACCTTCAAAAGGAATTCTGGAGGAACCAGGCAGGCCACCTACTTTTCTGGATAGCAAATTCATGGAACCAGAATTCCCACCCCAAAGCGGCCTCAGAAAACCAAGACCACTGGCTTCCATCTCAGCATGGGCCACCCTGATTAAAGAAACATCTTAGACCTCGATGTTGGAGATACTGTGGCCTGGAAGCTCCAGGGCCAGGGCCTCTGCGCACAGAGCTTACAGCTTAGGGGACATCTCCAGCCTGCCCCCGTCCATCACCTCCAAGCAGGGCCTTCCTCATAGTCCTCCACCCTGGGATCATTTCAGGCAGCTAATTAAGAACCACAGACTGGAGGGGGAGCTAGAGCAAACCAGGGAATGTTGTAAGTGTCTAGGATTTCAAATTGGATTGATATGTGGACTCTCACCATGGGTCATAGGGAGGCAAAAAAAAAAAAAAAAAATTATATGTCTGTTTGGTCTCCGTATCTAAGTCCCATCACAACAGAGGCAGGGAGGGTCAGAAATAATAAAATCTCTGCAACTTCTGCCATTGGAATCCTAATATAAAATATTTGGAATAAGCTGGCTTTATTGTATCTGGCTTAGATGATTATGGATAGGTTTTAGGAATGTTGTAAGAAATAAGGAAAGTATGGGGGCGCCTGGGTGGCTCAGTTGGTTAAGCTTCCAAATCTTAATTTCAGCCCAGGTTCTGATCTCGGGGTCATGGGATTGAGTCCCATGTTGGGCTCCACGCTCAGTGCGGAGTCCACTTGGATTCTCTCTCCTCTCTCTGCCCCTCCCCACTGCACATGCGCACTCACTCTCTCTGAAGGAAGGAAGGAAGGAAGGAAGGAAGGAAGGAAGGAAGGAAGGAAGGAAGGAAGGAAGGAAGGAAGGAAGGAAGGAAGGAAGGAAGGAAGGAAGGAAGGGACAATATAGGAAAAAGGAAAAGCATGTGGTCTTATTGCCGGGGGCGCTCCAGATACCACTAGGAACAGATTTCAAAGCTGAGTTGCTTCATAAGCACTTCTGTTGAAGAAGGAATGGCCGCTTGGGAAATCCACACATGGGACCCTTGTTGGATCTTCTCACATCTCATTTGGGGCCAAAAGCAAATTGGTTGAGTCTCCCTTAACCTTCCTTCCACCTCTCCTTTCAATGTAGCTACAGAGAACCTTCTGGAGGCTGCTGCCCCTCCTCCCACAGGGGTCACTCTGAGAAAAGGGAGTCATCAGAACACCCAGCCTGGGGCCCCAGCTGTGCCCGTAAGACTTGTTGGCCCCACTTTCCCAGTGATGCCTGCCTCCCATGGTTGTAGGGGGCTGAAATGAAGCCATGCATCCAAACCTGAGCTGGAAATAGAAACTGGATTTTGCCGTTAAAAAAGCAAACCCCAAGAGGAGAAGCATCGTAAAGAGAGCTCTTTCCTACTACCTCTGTCTGCGCTCTTCGGCAGGGAATCTCACTCCTGCCGAGGGAGCCCACGCAGGTGCATGTGCCAAGCCCGGGGAGAAGAGAGCTCATGTCTGCACTGTCCCGGGGAGCCCTGCCCCTCGTCTGGGTGGGATGGCCGTCGTGCAGCTAAGTAAGGGGCGTGGGGCCCGAGGTGTGCTGCATTTCCACTTCCCGAACTCCCCCCCAACACTACTTAGCCGTGGGAAAAATAATTGTTCACTTTTATTAAAAAACGAATACCTCCTTATTGCTGGAAATGTAGACAATCAAGAAAAGCTGAGAAGAAGAAAATGAAACTTCCTTGTAATTTGACCAGATAATGAGAGTTAACATATATTGAGTCCTTGCTCTGTGTCTGCACCGCTGTTCTGAAGCTTCACACAGATTATCTATCCTCCCAGCAGCCGGGTGAGGTAGGGAATATGATTATCCTCTTGTTCTAAATGGGGAAACTGAGCCACAGGGGGTTAGTAACTTGTTAGTTAGTAACTTGGCCAATAGGTGCATGAGAAAGTTATCAGATATATGATTTGCAAATATTTTCTCCCATTCGGTAGGTTGTCTTTTTATGTTGTTGATGGTTTCCTTTGCTGTGCAGAAACTTTTTATTGAGATGTAATACCACTTGTTATTTTTGCTTTTCATCTTTTAAGGAATTTTGGGGGTTCCATACAAATTTTAGGATTGTTCTGGTTTTTTTTGAAGGATGACACTGGAATTTTGAAAGGGATTGCATTAAATCTGTAGATTGCTCTGGGTGGAATGGATATTTTATATGAATTCTTCCACTCCATGAACATGGGATATCTTTGCATTAATCTGTGTCTCCTTCAGTTTTTTCATTAGTGTCTTGTAGTTTTTAGGGTATAGGTCTTTCACCTTCTCGGTTAAATTTATTCCTAGGTATTTTATTCTTTTTTATGTAATTTGTAAATGGGGTTGTTTTCTTAATTTTTCTTTCTGATAGCTCATTATTAATGTGTAGAAACTCAACAGAGTTTTGTATGTTGATTTTATGTCCTGCAATTTTACTCAATTCATTTATTAGTTCTAAGAGTTTTTTGATTGAGTCTTTAGGGTTTTCTGTATATAATGTGTCATCTGCAAATACTGACAGTTTTACTTTTTCTTTCCTTTTGGGTTGCCTTTTATTCTTTTATTTTTTTTTCTTGCCTAAGTGCTCTGGCTAGCACTTCTGATTCTATGTTGAATAAAAGTGGTGAGAGTGGGCATCCTTGACTTGTTCCTGATCTGAGAGGAAAAGCTTTCAGCTTTCCTCTGTTGAGTGTGGTGTTAGCTGTGAACTTGTCATAGATGGCCTTTATTATGTGCAGTTGACATTTATATTGCCACTTTGAGAGGTGTTTTTTTTAATCATAAATGGGTGTTGAATTTTGTCAAATGCTTTTTCTGCATCTATTTTTATCCTTCACCTTGTTAATGTGGTGTATCCTATCGATTGATTGCAGATATTGAACCATCTTGCATCCTGGAAGTAAATCCCATTTGATCTTGGTGTGTGATCATTTTAATGTATTGAATTCAGTTTGTTAGTATTTTGAATACTAACAAAGATTGAAGATTTTGCATCTATGTTCATCAGAGATATTGGCCCGTAATTTCCCCTTTTTTTTGTGGTATCCTTGTCTGGTTTTGGTATCAGGGATATGCTGGCCTCATAAATGTGTTTGGAAGTGTTCCCTCCTCCTCTGATGTTCTGAAGAGTTTGAAAAGGATTGGTATTAATTCTTCTTTAAGCATTTGGTGAATTCACCAGTGAAGCCATCTGGTCCTGGACTTCTGTTTGTTGAGAGGTTTGGATCACTGATTCAGTCCCCTTACAATCCCTTCAGTCCTGTTCAGAGTTTCTGTTTCTTCATCATTCAGTCTTCATAGGTTTTATGTTTCCAGCAAATTATCCGTTTCTTCTAAGTTGTTCAATTTGTTGGCATGTAATTGTTCATAGCAGTCTCATATGATCTTTGTATTTCTGTGGTCTTGAATGTGTCTTTTTTTCATTTATCATTATACCATACAGATTCCCCATTATATTACAAATTCTTATTAATCATTATTCCAATAGCTGCATAGTACTCCAAAATTTATTTACCATCTTCCCTAATTCTTGGGCAGTCAGGTCTCCCCCTCCTTTTTCTCCAGACTTATAAGCAGGACTGCTTATAATAGGATTAGTTATTGGAAGTGAAGTCAGTGTGTCAATGCATATGAGCCGTCAAACTGCTTCCCAGAAGGACCGTACCAACCCATGCTTCTATCAACACGTAAGAATGCCTCTCACAATAGATTAGTTGACATCACCTGTTGTCTTTTCACTATTTTCTTTGAGATACAATCCACATAGTCTAAAACTCACCATTTTAACCATTTTCAGAGGTTGTCAGTATATTTACAATGTCGTGTAACTATCACCTTTACTGAATTCCAGAACATTTTCTTCATCCCAAGAAGAACCCTGGTACCCATCAGCAGTCACTCCTGGTCCTCCTCATCCCCAGCTTCTGTCAACCACTAATCTGCTTTTGGTCTCTATAGATGTACCTATTCTAGACAGTTCACATAAATGGAACCATACAATATTTTTTTTCTTTTTAAATGTCTGCTGATTTAATGGATGGTATCTAGCTTTGAGTTAAGCAAATACATTGAACATTTGTTTATCATTTATATTCTTTGATGAATTGTTTGTTCAGGTCCTTTTCTCACATAACTTTTAGGGTCTTACTGTTTTCATTGATCTGTATGAACTCTTTCTATATTAAGGTTAGTAGCTCTTTGACTGTCATATTTGCAGTAATTTTTCTTCTGCACTGGAATATTTTACTGCAGGTGTTAAAGTGGATGATAAAGAAGCACCCTTAATACAAAAAGAAGCCACAAAAGCAGTGGAGAGCCCCAGGAAGGTTTGGGCAGATGGTGAGGGGGCTCTGCCTAGTGGCACAAGATGAGGGCCCCCAGGGGGCTCCTTCAGTGCCAACTAGTGCAGGCACAGAATTTGGCCACCTCCCCAAATCTCTGCTCAGGTGGCTGCTAGTTAGAGCCCTGGGCCCAGCCCTGCTTTGAAAAGCAGGAATGCCCGATAGCCATGACCTGGGCATCAAGGGATGCCTTTTAGATTTGTGCTGGCCTCCCACTCCGTGCAGAAGACTAACTGGGACTTTCTCCTCTCCACTGCCCACCCAAAGCTTCTGGCACTTCCTTTCCCCTCCAGCCTGTGCCCTCCAGGCCCTGAGGGAAATCAGTACAGAGGCTTTGGAAGTGAGCGTGGCTCAGCACTCCGGAGTTTGCAGCCAAGCATGGAAGATGGCCCCATCTGCCCAGTGTTCAGAAACTAGCCAAGAGAGTTCTTTCCTACATATGCAACACAGGAAATTGACAGGCCAGAGGAAAAGTGGGGCTAATGGAAAGAAAATATAAAAGGCAACAGAATAGCAGTCTCACTGTGAATACACACATGTTCTGGAGAGCAGCAAATATCAACAATTTGACACTTGGTTGAATGTACTTATTATTTTGTTTAAATAACTACATCACCCCCTCCCCCTGGTGCCTATTAAGGGTTTGGGGGATTAAGGGTTTGGGGGATTATAACATAATCGTGGCATTTGGGAAACTGAAAAGCAGAACCAATTTTATCACTCTGCCAGGTGCAAATGTTGTACAGGGACTAATTGTTTTTCCCAGTGAAATCAGTGACTATTAAATTTGACAGGGGAGGGGAGAGATTGCTCCTCGGACCCCTTGAAATTGTAGGCAAAAATCTTGCATGTGCGTGTGCGTGTGTGCGTGCAAGCATGCACCTTCCCATGGAGAAAGCCCATTCCTTTGTCAAGCTCTCAGAGGTGTCCTTGACCCCAAAAAGGTCCAGAACCGGGGCTGCAGGTTATCCATGGGGGCGGTGTCCCCAAAGCAGGGCCTGCTAATTGTGCCTCGGGATTCATGTCACCTTGTGCTTGCAGTGCTGGTGAAGGGCCAAGTCACCACCAAGTACTACCGGCTGCTGTCCAAGCTGGGTGGCTGGGTGTGGGTGCAGAGCTACGCCACTGTCGTGCACAACAGCCGCTCGTCCCGGCCACACTGCATCGTGAGTGTCAATTATGTCCTCACGTAAGTCAGACGTATTTGTTTCCTTGCTCTCTCCTCCTCCTCTGTCCCTCATCAGCCCGCTCCCACAAGCACCATCTCTACCTCTCTCTCTCTCTTTCCGAAACTGTTCAATTGTCTCCCGTTGTTTTTATTTGAACAATCTGTTCGTTTGGGAAGGTCCAAACTATTTCTGTACTCAGCACAGAGAGCCAGATGCTAGGCAGTGGGGGGGAACAGCAGAATGGGAGCCCTGCCCCAGGTACAGCTGAAGATCAGATCACAGAGACCAGCTGAGGGGTGGGGGTGGGGGGCAGGGGACAGGTGGGAGATGTCCTCTCCCTCCATCTTGCATAGGCTGTACATCAGGAATATAAATTTACGCTCTTTGTGCCCACAAACATCAGGGTCATCTTGCATGCTCCTGCCGTGCGGGACAGGAGATATCACGCATTTTTTCCCTGTCTTTCTGTATAGCCCGTTGCAGATGATGATGAATGGCCCCTTTAGAATCCCAGAAGGTCAAGTTCAGTTGCAAATACTTTTAAGACCATTAGGCACAAGAGGACATGAGTCTCCCTGGGACCATATATTACTGTGGACCCACCAAGGCTACTGTATGTGAAATCACCTGCACCCAGCTCTGGCCCTGAACTTGATACCCTTGCAGCCCCCCAGCCCCACCCTGAACAAGGTCCTCAAGTGTACTCTAAGGCAGTAAGGATTTAGGCTCTCAGTTCTTTCACAGAATGATTGCCAGGTCCCTGGTTTCTTGGTTCGGTTTTGTTTTTTTTAGAACTAGAGTGTGATTTTAGCAAAACTGTAGGGAAGAAAGCATTTTAGCCCCTTAATGATTCTTCCTAAGCAGACAGGTGTGGGCTGGTACTTTGGGCAGCTTCCTCACCCCCCTCCAACCATGAACACAACCATGCTGAGTTAGTTCTTTAGGGCAGAAACCGGCGCCTGTTGTGGAAATGCGCTAGGCTGGCAGCCAGGCTCCCGGACCCTTGACGGTCCCCCACTCACACCCCCCTGGGTGCTAACTAAAGAAGCAGCTGAGTCCCAGATACCCAAACTGATAAGTAATGCTTCTGCCCTTTCCTTTTGCCCTGACACACTTCCTCGTGGCCCATGGTGTCCCAGGGAAACGTGTTTGGGAGCTACAGGATGCGAGAGAGCTACAGTGACCCGCCCCCCCCGCCCACTATTCCTGCTGGATAACACTGACCTCACTCAGCATTGCCCAAGCCTTTGGGGGTGGGGGTGGGGGGGCTTTTATCATGAGGGTGGCCTGCCCTCTGCTCAAGTCCTGTCCCATCCAACCTCAGTGAGCCGCTGTGCTGGAGCTCTGTGAATGCGCTTGCTCGGGGGTGCGGGCCAGGGAAGCCGCTCTTCCGGGGCAGCCTGCTGGACATGATTTGTCCTGCCCTTGCTTCTCAGGGATATCGAATACAAGGAACTGCAGTTGTCCCTGGACCAGGTGTCTACGTCCAAGTGCCAGGACTCCTGGAGGACTGCCTTGTCTACCTCACAAGAAACTAGGAAATTAGCTAAACCCAAAAATACGAAGATGAAGACAAAGCTGAGAACAAACCCTTACCCCCTACAGGTAACACGCGGGACCTTCTGGGGCAGGGTGCAGCAGAAACCTGGCCCGGGGGGCTGCTCAGGACCCCCAGCCCGTCTGGGAATGCCGAGCCTCTGACTGCAGAGCGGGTCTCCCGGCCCAGAAGTTTCCCTGTGCGGTGCGGCCGAGTCCCCTGGGGATGTCCCCCACACACAGCAGAGACACAGCCTGGAGGCACGCAGAGCTAACGTGTGGGAGGACTCGTCAGGTCTAGGACAAAAGACTGCATTAGGAAGGCACCTCATGTTGCTGGAATCCACGTTAATGTGGCTTAGAGCACAGTGCATCGTGTTTCCATAGCATTTGTTTTTTAATGAAAACCTTCCTTTAAAAAAAAAGTAGTTTGTAACGTCTCAGAAAGAGAAAGTGCCTATGTGTATCTGGTATGTGGTCAGCTTGGGCTGGGGAGAGCTCGTTCCACGCAGGGGGAGGGTCACTGTGGTACTGTTTGCTGTGCACCTGTCCCCACTGGGACCTCACGGCAGTGGCCAGGGTAGGCCCAGCCCAGGGATGTGGTTGAAACCTAGAGGGTGGGGTCTGGTGAGGCCGGAGGGCAGCTTCTCACTGGCCCCTTCATCCATCTTCTTTGCCAAACAGCAATACAGCTCGTTCCAAATGGACAAACTGGAATGCAGCCAGCTGGGAAACTGGAGAGCCAGCCCCCCGGCGAACGTCCCGGCGCCCCCAGAACAGCAGCTCCATTCAGAGAGCAGCGACCTTTTGTACGCCCCGTCCTACAGCCTGCCCTTCTCCTACCATTATGGACACTTCCCTCTGGACTCTCACGTCTTCAGCAGCAAAAAGCCAATGTTGCCGGCCAAATTCGGGCAGCCCCAAGGATCCCCGTGTGAGGTGGCACGCTTTTTCCTGAGCACCCTGCCAGCCAGTGGTGAATGCCAGTGGCATTACGCCAACCCCTTAGTGCCTAGCAGCCCGTCTCCAGCTAAAAACCTCTCCGAGCCACCGGTGAACACTGCTCGGCACGGCCTCGTGCCAAACTATGAAGGTGGGTCATGTTCGCACGAGGGGAGGGGGCAGGACTGTGAACAGCAGCGGTGGTGGCGGTGGGTGGCAGATGGAAAACTGATCCTCACACTTTGGGCCAACTTTTCCTTTTCCTGCTTGTAAGTAGGAATTCCTGTGCTTTCCTGCTCTTGATGGGAAGCGGCTTCGCAAGAGGGAGACGAGCAGGGTGACCGAGTCCGTGTACCTCTCGTGGGGCCGGTGACAGGATAGAGGGCAGAGGAACCCAGGGGGGGGGGGTTCAGCCACCCTCCACAGAAACCCTGACCTCGTTTGCTCCCCAAGAGAGAGACAAAGTGATTTTCAAACCCAGCTCCCAGGTACTGAGAATGCTCCAGCCGCATTTCTTTTACAAGATTAGTTTTCCACTCCACCCAAAAATGAATATGGGACGCTATTGGTTTTCTCCCCACGCCAGTTTTCAAAGTGTGGAAAACAGTGGCAGAAATTCATGAGCCCAAACACAGAAGTGTCACTCACCAACCCAGGGCAAACAACATAAACACGACTCAGTTTCTCCATCTGTAAAATGGGATCATAACCCATACAATATGCCTACTACCCCAGGGCTTGGCACACAGTAGGTGCCTGCCCAGCACTGCTGGTTCAACAAGAGAGAGACAGGAATGGCCCCTACCCCAGCTCTTCCTTGTGGCAGACAAGCAAATGTCCTCCGTGGATGTGCCACCAGCTTCCCCGGGCCCGGCAGACTCCTGTTTGCTCACTGGACCAACCCCCAGGCAGAGGGTAGGTGGGGGTTGAGGGGTAGCTGCAAGAGGTATATTCCTGTTTCGCGCAGAACTAACTACTGCTCAGAGGGTAGCCCAAGATGGTGCAAATTTCCTGCAAGGGCTACTACATTCGGGGTAAATGTTACATGCTCAGAAAAGAAGCACCTGCCTAAAGAGGAGAGCTCTCCGGGGCCCCCTCCTTCCCCACTCCACTTTCCCTCTCTGGAGGCAGTTAAGGCTCTGTTCCTCCTCGGGCTGCTTGGGGAGCCTCTTGCTCAGACTCTGTCTTTACAAGGCGGAGACCCATTTCGTCTCTCAATCTGAGAAGAGGGGCAGACCGTGGGAGAAAGCTAACCGTGTTGGAGATTACTAGGACATGCTTTTCAAAAGTAGCCAGCTTAGAAAAGAACACGCCAGTGACTAGGGCAGTGCAGCCCTGCCTTCTGGCCTGGGCCAGTCCTTATGCCACCAGTTTCTCAGATTTGGAGAGAGAACCATCAGCTACTGGATCACTCAAAGAACCAAGGAAGGGATTTCCCCGGACGACAAGAAAGACTAAGCATTTTGATAACAGCTGACATTGACCTGAAAGAATTCTTTTTCTTAGCCTGTGGATGCTGGCCAGTGATATAACTAACACACAGTATTATATATTTTTTTAAATTGCTCTTTTGAAAGTGAAAGAGGTATTAATAAGGAGTTCATTTGTCATACACTTGGTAAAAATGGACCAAAGGTGCTAATCTGGGGGCAATTTGTGATCTACTTCGTAGTCTTTTTTGATATTAAAGGAAGACAAAGGTTGTCTTAAGGTAAAATAAAACAAAACAAAACAAAACAAAACAAATCATAGGGCGCTAATTGATTGCAGGCACCTGATTGGTGAGGGTGGCTATAACTTTAGTTATGACAGCACGAAAAGGAGCAGGCGGGATTACCACCCCACCCTCCCCACTAAGCAAAAGAAAAAAAGAAAAGAAACAGGGTTGACTGGGGCCACCTTACCCGTCAGGCAGTGGAAGCCTCTAGACCAACGCCGTCCAGTATGGCAGCCAGTAGGCACGTGCGGCTCTTGCGCACTGGAATGTGGCCAGGGCAGTGAGGGGTGCTGCCGGCCGCGCGCTGCACCTGGGCGGCAGAAACAAAGAACCAGGCACCTCAGTCATGTAAGAGTACTGACTGGACACTGAAAGAACCTGTTGCATGTGTGGCGTCCCACTGAGTAACGGCTTCCGGGAACTGCACCTGTTGCTCTCCGCTCTTTAACGCGACCGCCAGAGCGCCGCGGGTTGCAGGCTGCAGCTTGCCACCGGACGGCGCGGACCTGGGCGCGGAGGGCAAGGGGCCCAGGCGGCTGCGTGGGCGGAGCGCGCCGCGCGGGTGGCCGAGGGGTGGTGGTGGCCGCGCCCGGACCCGCCGGGTTGGTGCTGCTTTGGGCTGGTCCCCTTCCTCCCCCGCGCGGGCGTCTAACGTGTCGCCTGTCCCCGCAGCGCCCGCCGCCGCCGCGCGCAGGTTCGGCGAGGACACCGCGCCGCCGCCGCCGCCGCCACCGCCGCCGCCGCCGCCGAGCTTCCCGAGCTGCGGCCACTACCGCGAGGACCCCGCGCTGGGCCCGGCC
>NC_058403.1:8296160-8419116 GCF_002201575.2 Neomonachus schauinslandi | reverse complement strand
TTCTCCAAGAGCCGGGTTCCGAAGGGGCAGAGCTGAGCGCCGCCCGCGTCCCACGTGTGACCTCAAACTACCCCGTCTTGGGGGCCGACTTGGGTTCCTCACCTTGACATCAGGCTCGCGCGCCTCGCCTTGTCCCCGATGCTCAGTAGCGGTCCCACCGGGGGGGCTGCAGGAGCTTCCACCCCGGGGAGAGACTCCCCTGTAGAGGGGAGAGCCCAGCCTGATACAGTCAGACACGCCGGGCCGCGGCGCACCTGGAAGGAGGAGGCCTCCTGACTTCAGGGCGCCTTAGAGGCTTAAGGCAGGGTGTGATGATTGAAGCCCCACCATCGACAACTCTGACTTTACAAGTCGTTCACGAGTCTCATTAAAAGTTGTTGTCGTTTTAATTTAAGCCTTTTTTCAGTACAAACATCTGCAAGCCGAGACCAAGGGAGTGAATGAACATGGGTGTGCCTCAAAAGCACTTTCATGAGCTTTTACTTCCTCCTAACCCCTGTGAACTCCTGATAGCACCAAGAATAGCATCTTCCGAATATATGGGATAGGCATGAAATGCAGAAATACAGAGAGCCAGATGTTTTCTGAGAATGACATGTGGATGATGAGGTGCCCAAGGCGACTGGCTACCCCTGTCGGGTTTGATTCGAAAGCAACATCCCTCCGGCCCACACAGACCTGTAATTCCCTAGGCTCGTGTTTGCTGCAAGTAATGCTAATAAAGTTAGTTAAATTGCATGTGCAATATGGAAAATTGTCAATGGACTGCGCCCTCGTGGAAGAAAACTCGCTAGAGGGATGGTATAAAAATGGTGTATACATTTTCTTCAGCATTTCCTGCATTTTCTGCATAGCAAGAAAACCCTATGAACATGTCCTGTATGTGACAGGTGAACAGAAATCCTTTTATAAAGCACCAGCAGTGTTTTAAAAATAAACTTCCTTTCATTTTTGTCTTTTATATTTTTGCTTCAAGATCTCACCATTTAAAAATCCTACCATGGCTCTGAAATGGACTGATGCATAACCACCGTGTTTCAATTTGCTCCACACTCTTAACACTCCCTCATTGCCCTGTTTCCAAAATGGTTTTCTTTTAGGAAACTCTGCGCCTTTCTGAGTGGAAAGATTTTTCACAAATGTCTTCAATTCATCGTTCTGGAATCAAGGCGCACCTATATACGATTGTTTGCAAAATGTGAAGTGATTGCTTGCCAACCTAGTGTCACACTGAGGGTCTGCCTCATTCTTAGCAGGGCATCATCAGTAGCCTTATGGTAGGGGGTGACATTTGCAAATTTAGGAACATGTGTGTTGCAGCAAAGGGACTGAGTCCTAAGAATCGAACGCATACACCTCTATACTGCACTTAGCTATACCTCATTAGCAGCTCTTTGTGCACACAGAAAATAAGCCTGGGGTATTATTTTTTTATGCTTACAAGTCTCGTCATTAAACCAGGATTCCTGAAAGGTGCGGGTTTGATGAGCAGGCGAGATCACCTGACATTTTTCAATAAAGTACCACAAAATGCGTTTGTGTCTACCTTGTTATTAATCATTGGGTCTGTGTTCATTAGTAAATACAAACCACGAAGGCTTTCCAGCAGTTTAAGATCAAAAGTTACTGTGAAAAAATAAGACCATTATAGGTTTGCAAATGATAACGTAAATAGTCTTAAAATGAAACTTGAAAAATGAAATGTGTACTAGGGAAAACTTCCTTGTCTAAACAAACATCGGGGTTTTCATAGCCTAGAACATGAAGGAAGATTCCTATGCAAGCCGGCTTCCAGGCGGCCGGCGGCTCAGTGCGAAGTTAACAGGAGTTACCATGGCAACCTAATATTGTTACCTCCACCTTTAAAAGTCTGCACATTTAAGCTGGGGCTATCATTTCTTGACTTCTGTGAGGCTCCAGCAGGGAAGAGGAAGCATTTTAATAGATATGACTCTCTTTCACAAAAAAGAAAGAAGAAAGAAAGAGAAGAAAGAAAGAAAGGAAGGAAGAAAGAAAAAAGAAAAGAAAGAAAATTGTAGTGGGTCCTAACATGTTGACAAAAATGCCAGATCAAAAGGATTTGAGAAATAAACCCAGTTCAAGACTGGCCGGCCCCTCCAAGGGGCCTCCCAGGGAAAGGAATTCCTTTATGTTCATGGAAGCCCTTTCTAGAAAAGCCATTCCATTCATACCTTTGTAGAGAAGGGAACAGGGTGTGAAGAAGGCTGTTCTGAGGAAATCTGCAAGAGCTGGGTATTTTGCACCCCTCACCCCCCACCCCTTTGTCCTTTTTAAAGTCCTATGGCCAAGCCTTCCCCCTTGGACCCTAAGGGCGGGAGAGGTTTATACAGTCAATAAATCCTATACAAAGTCTACCCGAAGTTGTAATTTTGTTGTAACTGTAAGACAGTTAAGGTAGACTGTGGGGGCTGCTACAGATAAAATGGGATAAAAACAACATTTTCAAATAAATGCTAGAAATCTACAGTAGTTTAAAATCTTAGTGAATTGTAGCCCTTGGGTTATCAAAGAGGCATTATTCAAGCTGTTCCTAACTTAAGTATGATATATAAGGTTAAAATCTTGGGGGAAAAAACTCAAAAGTCAAGCAGTTCTTACAGAAGAGTAAGAACAGCTCTACAAGAACATAATCTGTTCTTATAGTAAGTTTGTTATATTAAATTTATTTTTCAATTTAAAATTTATATTAAATGGTTATATTAAATTTATTTCTCACCTCAGTTAAAAGGGTTTTTTTACTTTGGGTTTTGCTAACTTTCATTCTCTGGAGTAAATAAATTTCTCTTTTGTATGACACATAACACATTTGTCAAAAACAAATCAAAAACAACAAAAAAAGCACCCGACTTCTCAATACTTAGAAATACATACGTATTCCTTACTATGTAAAACTATTTATTTTGTAAAAATGTTTAAATATGAATAAAGATACTGTAACCAAGAGTAGTTGCCTATTTTTAAAAATAAAACTTACGGTCAAAATAACAATGAGCACAAACTCTACAGAAAATCTTAAAGTTTATTTTGGTAGACTTGCTTCTTATAGGCATTGGTTTAAAGTAATCACTTTTCTGAGACGATTCTTCGAAAAGGTACAAATGCGGAGGCTTACACTTTTTAAAATTTCAGATGTGCGTAGTCATAACCCAGGAATAAGGATTCTCCGTGTTCTGCCTGGTAAGAGCAAACAGATCTTCCAGAATGCAAGCCAAAAATGTCTCCCTGCTGCATTCTGAAGCCCCTGGATGAGGCTGGCTTCTTTCCTGGTTCCCAGGCTTGAGGGCAGGGGCAACTACATAGGCCACCCCCACGGGTGTATGTGCGGGGCCCGGGGACTGGAGGCTGCATGCTGCCCCCCCCCTTGGCCGGCACACCCCACCCCCCACCGGCCCACTTGTTCCCACATCGGGCAAAGTCTGCAGGAGTGAACCCCACCTACTATTTTGGACCAGACACAAAATCCTTCAACTTTGCCCAGGGTCAAGGGGCACTGCTTTGGCAGGGGACACGGGAAGGCCTTCTGGAAAATAAAATGTGTTCGAGGGAAAACTTCCTTATGCACATTCAGGGGGCGCTTTCCCACGGCTTCCCCTGAAATCTGCGGCCAGCCAGGAAGGGAGGAGGTCTTGCCTTTTTTTTTTTTTTTTTACATAACCAGGTAGATGCTCCAGGCGCAGCCCCTAAACCCACGAGCAAATCCAGTGCCCTGGAAGCACATGCCAATCCTGAGTTCAGTTGCCACGTTTTAAAGACTATGAAGAAAATGCAACATTTCTGTTAAGACTTTAAAGCTCCTTGAGATCAGAGACGGCCAGGTGCATGAAGACCCCCAGTCCATGAGGGTGGTGTAGCAAGTAGATGATGTCCCTAACGCGAATAGCTCTAAGGAAGATGTTTTATTCAGCTGTTCTATATGAAGCAGAATTTCAAAAGTCTTTGGTTCATATGAGGCAAGATCGTGTTTACGGAAAACGTAGCATCTGCTTCAAGTCTATTTTGTCTCCCTCAAGACAACTGCGGGGCGGCACAAGTAAGAAACAGTCTTGAAAGCACAGAGATCAAGTGGTATGCCCAGAACATCTCCATCTGCCCTGACACGGCCACACATCATTAGTTTTAATTTACAGAAAGGAAATTAAATGATAACATTTTTTCCCCAAAGCAGAACTGTCTAGAATGAGACTTCAGCTTAAAACAAAACATAGCATGTTTTTCATTAAAGAACCCCCCAAAGAAATTCAAACAGTAACAATGGCAGCTCTGAGAGATGACTTGCCTTGTATTACAAAGTTTGAGAAATGAAACTTGCAACATTAGCCTGGACATCTTTCCTCTTGATGATATTTTGCAGATGCCCTCTCAAGGGGTGAGTCCATTTGGTGATTTTGGGGTGCTGTGGGCTTTTACTGAAACGTGTCACTCGTTCCAAAAGAAGACTTGGGACACTTAGGACGGAGCAATTTTTTTTTTTTTTGAGAAAAATGATTCTAATGGAAGCCTTATTTGCAAAAATTACTTCTGAAGTTCTTTTAAAGTTACATTTCCAAAAAACACATATTGGGTGGGTGTACTTAACTAAACATGCTATTTTTTTTCCCCTTCCTATGGGCTGCCTGCGCCTGGCTAAAGGTAGGCAGATTTTATACTGAAAACCACAAGTTTCTGGAATTAGCCTGACTGGGTAAAGCTGGGTAGAGCTCATGCTAGTATACAATAAGGGGATTCTGTTCAAAGCTGAGGGCTCCATCAAGTTTTCCTTCCACTAATTTCAGTTGGGACTGGCAGGAAGAGAGAAAAGTGGACAAAAAAATTGGCCTTTTAAGGCAGAAAAGTAATGTGTGATTCACAAGTTCAGCAGAGATAGGAGTGACATGGAAAAAGCATGGAGTGCATCTGGAAATCGCAAATGCATATCAAAAGGTTTCCTTTCTTTTGTTCTTCCACAGAGACTTTTAGGGCATCAGATCTTGAACATCTTCTTTGAAAGCTTCTCACACACACACACACACACCCCTCCCTCTTAAATGATGGTGTTCGGTATCAGTTGCATTTTGTTTCTTGGCAATTTAGGGAAAGGGGGGCAAAAAAATTATGAGTTACAGATAAAATGCCACGTACTTCTACATTCTGTGCACCAAACGGTCTTTCAGGAATGCTCCAACTTTCAAAGTGAGCCTACAACAGGCTTAAAGGTTCCAAATCCTCCCTGGTGTGTGGTATGAGTGAGTCCTTGTCTCCAGCTCTTAGGGCCCAATCGTCAACCCCCACACGCACACGAGGCCTCATCAACGCATTAAGGATCTTGAACTTGGGCCCATCCCTTCAGAGTCTGCAGTATATTCCAACTTATGAAAAAGAGAGCTCATAAAATTACTGTCGAAGTAAGTAACCGACTTCCTCTACCAGGTCACTGCAACCACACCAGTGACCCCCATCTCAGCAGCTACTCAAGCCCTGTTGCGGGACCACAAACCACCGGGCCCAGAGGTAACGCTCAGAAGTCTACCATCTGTTCTCTTATTAATAAAAAAATAAAACAACGACCAAGTGCCAACGTATGTTCCTCGAGGAAAACGCCTCCCAGGATGCACATAAACAGTGTTACCAAACCTCTACCTCATCGCTGGCCTGGACCTGGAAGCTTTTTTTGATTTGTTTTCTAATAGTCTGGGAGTGAAGGTCTCCACTACTGGGGAAACATCTGAATTATTCCGTTGCTGTTTTCCAAATAAAAACTTTTTTTGGGGGGGGGGGCAATAAACACACATCCAAGCCCAAGAGGGGAGAAGGATTTCACACGTGTGGTGGTGCTTCACCTGAGCTAAATCTTCCGCTTGTCATCCCTCTGCCCCAGAACATTCGCGAATGCCAAGTAAAATGGCAACAGACAGAACAACATTAAGGAATTGAGCAGGTTAATTGGAGGGAGGCCACGTTCACCTACAACTCTAAATCCGTCTTCCAGATCCTCGGGCTAGGAAAGGTGGCAGGAATTAACCGGAATGCTCGCTGGGGTGGCTCTGCCTGCCCTCCCACTACCTGTTGGCCCCAGGCAGGCCCCAGGCCCGGCTACTGCTGTCTGGGGATGATCAGGTTTCTGAGCATGTCGAAGGAATTGCCGTCGGGATGCACGGTCACCACCTCACCGTCCTCCTCCTGGACCTGAAGGAACCCGGAGTCATCCAGGCCGACTATCCACACCTCTGGCCCCTCGAGGTCTCCCAGGCGGACCCGCTGGCCACTGTATGTGAAGAACAGCAGAGGGTCAGTGGGAAAGGTAATGCAGCGTCTAGAGACAGGTTGCTAAGTACTCACCCCTCTGGCAGAGGCACTACGGGAAGGGGCTGGGCGAGATAAAATGCTCCGACTTTCACTGGTCCCGCATGAACTGTTTTGATAACTATTAGAAGAATCAGGGTGATGGGAATTCCAATAGGGAGGGTGGCCTTTCTCCTAATTCCAATCATCTGGATGATGATTTGCCCCACTTCCTCGCCCTCCAGCACTTTTAAGAACCACTGTGCAATTCTAGGGGTTTGGGCTGAGATTGGGGAAAAAGAAGCTGAGTTGGAAAGCCCATTTTCTAAAACGAAGCTGGGGTACCATCAACGGCAAGTTAAACTCACTCTAACACTGCTTCTTTTAATGTTCTCCAAATGTACCTGTTGAGTTACATCCTTGTTAAAGTTTTTAAAATATAGGTCAACCCCTCCCCGCCCAGCCGCCACTCATTTTTATTTGGAAGAATTTAAAACCTACAGAAGAGTTGAAGAAATAGGACAATGACTCCCAGAATCCCCCTTCACTTATATTCACACCAACTGATAACATTTTCCATATTCGCTTCCCCTCTTCATGCACACACACATGCTTTTTTGCTGACATTTAAAAATAAGTTGCAGGCATCATAACACTTTATACTTAAATATTTCAGCATGTCCCTCCTAAGAACAATCTCCCACAAAACCAGAATACCATTATCACCCTCAAGAAATCTAATCTCCATATAATAACATCTAGTATAGAGTTCATGTTTAAATTTCCCCCATTGTCCCATTAATATCGTTTGTGGCAATTTCCTCCCATCCAGGATCTAATTATGAATCACATTTTGCTTTTGGTTGTCATGCCTCTTTAATCTCTAACAAATCTCCAATCTTCTTTTTATTTTTTGTGTTTGAAGACATGGACATTTCTGATGCGTTAGAGGCCTGCTGGTATTCACCAGAGTGCTTCTCAAGCTCTGGGTGCACGAGGAGCCCCTAGAGCACGTGTTAAAACACAAATGATCAGCCAGCCTGAGTTTCTGATTTAGGAGGCCCAGGGTGGAAACTGAGAATGTGCATTTCTAACATGTTCCCAGGTGAGGGTGCTCCCGCGCCCCCTGGGGATCTCACTTTGAAAACTGTTGTTATCTAGAATGTTCTACAATTTAACATGTGTCTGTTTCCTCGAGTTAGGCTCCACTTAAACCAGACACGTGGAAAACTCTCGGGTGAGGTTGTGTCCTTTCCCACAGCATCCCACCAGCAGGCACGGGATGCTGGTTCATCCTGGGATTGCTGATGGTAACTCGCTCAACGTGGTGGACACCAGTTTTCTCCATCAGAAAGGTAAAAAATAATTATCTAGGGGCACCTGAGTGGTACAGTCGGTTAAGCATCCGACTCTTGGTGTCAGCTCAGGTCCTGACGTTGGGGTCGTGGGATCGAGCCCCGCGCTGAGCTCCATGCTCAGTGTGGAGTCTGCTTGAGACTCTCTCTCCCTCTGTGCCTTCCCCTGCTTGCACACTCTCTCTAAAATACATAAATCTTAAAAAAAAAAAAAAAATCACCTAGACCTGTGCTTAGTTTCTTGTTTTAAGATACTGAACTACTCACTTAAAGACACGTTAAAAGAATGAAGACAGGCCAGCACTGACCTGTGTACCCAGTACTTATAATAAAGGGGAAGAACGCCATTGGGCCCTTTGTCCTGAAATGTGTCGATCAGTTTCTCCAGCATGGTCACAGTTCTGGCAATGAGACTGTCGGTTCTTAAGGGCTTCAGCTCTGCCCTGTGCTGTTTATTGTATTCTGTGATGAGATCATTGATGCAGATGGTAGGGTTACTGTTACTCACGTTAAATCCGCAGCCTGCACAAAAACAGTTGAAAAACATGAGCGGCTCAACCTATTGATGGCATGGCATGCTCCTCCCAAGCACCTGGAAGGAGTTACAGCCTTTATCCCCGACTCCCTGCCTCCTTTCCCTCATTTCAAATTTATCATGTCTGGCCACTTAAAGAATGACTTATCGGGGCGCCTGGGTGGTGCAGTCGGTTGAGCATCCGACTCTTGGTTTCAGCTCAGGTCGTGATCTCGGGGTCGTGAGATTGAGCCCCTCAGTGTCTGCTTAACATTCTTTCTCCTTCTCCCTATGCCCCGAGCGTTCTGCCTCTCAAATAAATAAATAAATCTTAAATTTAAAAAAAAAATGAATGACTTATGTCTTTGGGACCATCTTCCTTTTCATCATTCCTTTATCATCCTTGTTCGAGGATTATCCTTGTCCACCCCAACCTTGCTGCGGATGGGTTGGGGGGAAAAAAACAGCCAGATTCGATTCAATGAAACAGAAGCTCTGAATGGGGCAAAGCTCCTTGCAGTGGCCTCTGAAACAATACTTCATGTGGTCTCGCCAAGAACTCTAGCTCTGCACTGAGCCCAATATAAAGTACAATCTCTTGTTTCTTTTCCGACTTGAATAACAAAAACACATGCCTGAAAATACAGAATTTCACTCAGGTCTTAAGGAGTAAACTCTGGATTCAGAGATTTCAAACCTTGGTCATGGCATAACCCTAGAACACATCTTTTTAATACGTTATCCTTGGAAGTCTTTGGTGCTAGGGTTACGCTGCTGGCAAGGGGCCAACCTGTGTTCAGTGGCTCTTTTATAGGCTCCTAACCCAGGGCTTCAGGAACAGGAGGTACCAGCAGTGGGGTCTGAACAGGCTTGTCTCTGCCATTACTTAATACCACCAACCCTCTCCCAGAGAGCTAGAGCCTTCGAGAAGCCAAACCTCCGTTTTCAACAGGGCCCTGAATCAACCTCAAAGAGGTCTTCAATAAGAAATGAAATACTGCAAGAACTAAGCAGTGAGACGCTCTTGTTTTCAGTGCCTCCGAGGAAAAAACTTATCCAAATACTCAATAGCCTTCAATAGAATGATGACATTTACAAGAACAGTATTCTTTGGTCAATGTTCCAAGCCATTCTCAGTGTGAAGGACAGGATTGATAGGCCTCAGATTTTTTTTTTTTTAATATACTGGCTATTAAAATACTAAGCAATGTAAATTACATCTGGAAAAAAAAACCAAGTAACTACAGCAACAGGGACGAATCAGCAGTTGTCCATTTGTTCATTCAACAACACACACAGCATGGAGCGTAAGGCATTCAATTAAGTGCATATGGTGCTGAACAATCTCCCATATATTCAGAAAATTCAAAGTCCTGGGGAAACAGCAGCACTGACTACTGCCAACTCAGGCCATGTCTTTCCAAGGACCAGAGAGCACCCCTGTTGGGGACCCTGACTCTTTCCCCAAAGACACCCCCTCTCCCCCCATCACCTCCTATGGCCTTAAGAACTTAATAAAAGCCATGAATTCTACCTACAGGACCACGTTTCCTTCCCCCATACTGACAGAAGCCATCCCTGGACCTCCTTGACATCTCTGGGCCCTACTTCGGGATATGTGCATCTAGCCTAGTGAACACATTTAAAAATGAGGAGAGCTTGGAGGCTACGAAGCAGTTCACTCAGAATAATACTGCCCATTGGTGGCAGAGCTGGAAACTTAAGCTTTGCACTTTTGGGCTGGTCCTTCCCACAGACACATCATCACACATTTTCTGCCCATTACTCATTTCTGAACCTTCAGTTCTCCTGAGCCTTAGGGAGAAGCGGATGCTCAGATGAGCAGGAGCCTGAGAACTTCTGAAATGGTTTCTGAATCCGTCTCCTTGCCTGATACGGATGTGCTGAGGGGAAATGGGATTCTGCACCCCACCTTGACCAGCCTGGAGCTTCTTCTGAAGGTCAAAAAACAAAAAAACCCCACATAACTTTTTCATGGCCTGGGAAGGCCCAATTAAGAATGCAGGAGCACCAGGAACCCCATCCTTGCAATTAGCCTTCTTTCCTTATTACAAAATGGCATATTAAATGTTTATTTTCACCATTTCTGATTCAACAAGAAGCCAGTGTGTGGAGAGGTGCAATAAAAAACCTGTTTGATGTGGTACCGATTCGGTGGTTTCCATGGCCAGAGACAGGAACGCTAAACCTCTGCAAGGGGCTTTCAACCAGTCCGGCCTGCTTTGCATACATATTGTGCTCTGTAACTCAAGGCTCAGAGAAAAAGTAATCCCATATGATAATCCACTCTCCTCAAGGTAGCCATGTAAAAACCATTTTTATTTTCGTTTTTATTCATCTAAAAATGTGGAGGAAAGGCTTTCACAACTCACCAATGAGTATATAAAATGTTTCTCCCAAAAGCGTCGAGTTAACCAGAACTCCACCAAGCTTCATGAGGTCACTGTAATAAATATCATTGGGCCACTTCACTCGTAGGTTGATATCCTAAAGGAAAATCTGCACGTTAATCAAGCAATCACGGGACACAAAGGGGCCGGGAGAGGTCATTCAGCTAAAAGGAAGATGAGCCAGATACTCTCGAATCTAATGGAATGTGGGATCTCATCCTCGCTTCTTGTTCTGAGGGTTAATCCCTTCTTTGGGACAATCCAGTGGTCAAGGACCACCTTGGGGCCAGGAGAGAGACCTACAGAATGTATCTGGTGTAAATCCTGGATTCTCTCCACACCCCTTCATTATCCCAGGCCGGGCATAGTTGTTTTCTTGTGCTTTGCTTTATTGTGCTTCATGGGCACTGTGTTTCTTACAAATTGAAGGTCCGTGGCAACCCTGAGTTGAGCAAGTCTATCGGTGCCATTTGTCCAATGGTATTTGCTCCCTTTGGGCCTCTGTGTCACGTTTTGTTAATTGTCACATTTCAAACTTTTCCAGTCTTTGTTATGGTGATCTGTGATCAGTGATTATGACTCGCTGAAGGCTCCAATGATGGTTAGCATTTTTGGGCAATAAAGTATCTTTTAATCAAGGTATGTATATTGTTTTTTTTAGACACAATGCTATTGCACACTTAACAGACCACAGTGTAGTGTAAACATGACTTTTATATGCACCAGGAAACCAAAAACTCCTTTGACTCACTTTATTGTGGTGATCTGGAACCAAACCTTCAACATCTCCAAGGGGTCCCTGTGTCAATGGCCACCCCCACTGAGTACCTACCATGTGCGGGTTGGGAGGGAGGCAGGGAGACCAAAATACATTCAGGGTTCTTTTTCCTTAAGGAGCTCATGCTCAAGAGAGAAAGATGCCCCAAATTAACCACTGTCACAAAAGGTGGGTAGAAATGTCTCAAGTAGAATCCTAGAGAGATACAGAGAAGGAATCCGGTTCACTGGATTATCACCGAAGGCCTCAAAGAATTGCTAACAGTCAACTGGTAATAGAAACAGATTTGTTCAGCGGCTCACTGCCTCTCCATCCAGAAGCAAACCTGGGCAGCCCGGCCTGGGGCCCCCGGTCACGGTCACAGTGGAATGGTCCAAGGGCGGACACTGCCTTGAGCTGGTCCTCCCAGACCCCCAACTCTTGCTGTGATTCTTAAGCGGGGACACAGAGACTGGGTGAGACTCAGTGGGTGCTGGAACTGCCCAGCCTCCGGGGCCTGGGGCTGGCAGCCAGGTGGTGCCATGTGTGGGTAGAGGAAGAGAATCTGGAAGAAAGACACTCAGCAGAATAAACCAAAAGACTGCAGCGGAGCAGATGGCCTTTGATCCCACAGGGCTGGCTCTTCCGTCGCTGAGGGCCCGCCCGGCCCCGAGCCCCATCTCAGCACTGGTCTGTGTGTTACTTACACCAAACCCACGTGGGGGTACTAGATTCACCTCTATTTAACAAGGAAGAAACTGAAGCAGAGAGAGATGGCCTGGCTTGCTTGAGGTTATACTCGGAAGCGGCAGAGCTGGGATTCGAACCCAGGGCTTTCTGACACAAGGCCCCTGGGTGCTTAACACTATGCTATGTAGCCTGCTGCTTCCAAGAATTCCCTTCCTTTCCCTCCGACAAAGCCTTCTTTGTATGGTGGCCAGTTAGAATGCGTTTCTGTTCTTCAGAAGCTCATCTGTCCTAGCATGTAGCGCTTGATGGTGAGGGGAAGAAACGCAGAAGCACCAAAGAACAAAAGCATAAATAAGATGCGGGTGTGCGCCCTGACCGCTAACTGATAGGGAGCTTGGTATTTTTTTCTGTTGTAGAACAGGGATCTCAATGGGGGCCGGATCCTTCTCTGTATCTCTCTAGGATTCTACTTGAGACATTTCTACCCACCTTTTGTGACAGTGGTTAATTTGGGGCATCTTTCTCTCTTGAGCATGAGCTCCTTAAGGAAAAAGAACCCTCAAAGTGGCATTCTGCCACCTTGTCCCAGGGGACACTGGGCAATACGGGAGACATTTCTGGTCACTCTCCCAGGTCCCCTTGTTTGTCCTCTCTTGCCCTCCCAGGTCCCCTGTGCCCAGCACAGTCCCTGCCCAAGCATGGAAACTACTCCCCCAGCATGTGGGTGGCCGCTTTCCTCTGCACCGGCCTTGCCCCTGGGCCCTTGTTTTACTTCACATTTTCAGACCTAGTTAGTTAATGCTGCAGCTTAGGAAATCGTGTGTTCTCATGCAGGTAAACAATGACCTCTATTTCAAGACGAAGAGAAAGGCTGCATGCTTCTTTTTCACCATCTCAATGATTTATTCAAACAGCTGCGGCGGCAGGCCTCCCAGGTATAAAGCACCAGGTTAGGCCCTTTGGGACCAACCTAAAACTAACCTTGCATTCAAGGAGCTGGTTGCCTTATAGGAGATAGTACAGGAGGACAAATAACCCTGCTTCCAAGCGATCCATGGGAGAAACCATGAAAGCGGCTCAGAACTTCAAAATGCCAAAAGGTTAGAGGAGGGAGTTTGTAGCTACAAGTTTCTGGCAATGGCACTGGAGCTGGGCCTCCCAGGGCAAACAGAACTTACAGGTGCGGGGAGGAGAGCAGAAGCAGGAATGTGGGGGTGGAGGGCTCCAGGCGCCCAGCAGGGACCTCTGAGACAGAAGCAACAGTGGGATGGACAGCAGGCAATGCAAGGAGGGTTCTGGAAGGAATAGCAGGCATTCCTGGGACACCCTGGTCCAGGGAGATGCGCACGATCTGTGTGCTGACAGGGACATCTGGCCAAGGATGTGAGAAAGGCAAACTCTATGCAACTGGGGCCTATTCCAACCATCCTGGAGATGTGCTGTGTAGGTCAAATGGCTCTATTCAAAAGAAACACTAAGGGGAAGGGGGCAACTGGGGGATGGGCATTAAGAAGGGCACGTGATGGGGGCGCCTGGGTGGCTCAGTTGGTTAAGCGACTGCCTTCGGCTCAGGTCATGATCCTGGAGTCCCTGGATCGAGTCCCGCATCGGGCTCCCAGCTCGGCGGGGAGTCTGCTTCTCCCTCTGACCCTCCCCCCTCTCATGCTCTCTCTCTCTCATTCTCTCTCTCTCAAATAAATAAATAAAATCTTAAAAAAATATATTAAAAAAAAAAAAGAAGGGCACGTGATGGAATGAGCACTGGGTGTTGTAGGCAACTGATGAATCACTAAATTCTACCTCTGAAGCTAATAATACACAATATGTTCATTAAGTTGAATTTAAATAAAAAACTTTAAAAAACACTAAGTAAACCTTTTTTTTCTTTAATTTTTTTATGGCGTTGTCTCTGTATCTTTTTTTTTTTTTTTAAAGATTGTATTTATTTATTTGTTTGAGAGAGAGAGAGCGCATGAGAGGGGGCTGGGTCAGAGGGAGAAGCAGAGTCCCCACTGAGCAGGGAGCCCAACGCGGAACTTGATCCTGGGACTCCAGGATCATGACCCTGAGCTGAAGGCAGTCGCCCAACCAACTGAGCCACCCAGGCGCCCCTAAGAAAGTAAATCTTAAAGGTTCTCATCACAAGGGGAAAAATGTTTTCTGGTGACTCTAGGAGGTGAAGGAGGTTAACTTGCTGTGGTAATCAGTTCACAATATATGTATGCCAAGTCCTCATGCTGCACACCTCAAACTTACACAGTGGGGTCCGTCAATTCTATCTCAGTAAAACTAAAAATAAAACAAGAATAAGCCCAACCCCAAGCCAAAGTCACATCACACAGGTGTGACTGAGCTGCACGATTGCAGAAACAGGACAGGAACTTGGGTGGGAGCTCCTTAAGGATAAGGAGGGACACACGCCCATCAGGTGCGGCACCCCCCCGCCCCCCCGCCCTGGCTCCAGGGCGAGCTTCCCACTTCACATCCTGCTGCCCGCAGTGCCTGGCACGGCCTCCTGGCTAGCAGGCACTCAGAGAATGCTCGCTCAGTTAACAAGCGAGGCTACAAGGTCACAATCAAAGCCAAGAAAAAGCTAAACAGATTAATTTAAATTTTAAATTTTATTTATTTTATTTTTTACTTGTTTCCTACCATATTTTAATTTCCTTTTTTAAATTTAAATTCAATTAATTAACATACAGTGTATTATTATTTTCAGAGGTAGAGTTCAGTGATTCATCAGTCTTATATAACACCCTGTGCTCACCACATTGCGTGCCCTCCTTAATGTCTATCACCCAGTTACCCCAACCCACCCTGTCCCATCATTTTATTTTTTTTAAAGAAGATAATAATGCTTTATAAGAGTTTGCATGAAATGATTAATACTATTTTTTGCATGTTTTTCTTAATATTGTTCTTCCTTTTTTTTAGAAGGTAATAATGTTTTATAATAGTTTGCATGAAATTGACTAATACTATTTTTTGCATGTTTTTCTTAGCATTGTTCTTTTTTTAAAAATTTAAATTCAATTTAGTTAACATATAGTAGATTCTTAGTTTCAGGAGTAGAATTTAGTGATTCATCGGTTGCATATAACACCCAGTGCTTGAGGGTAGCTGGAGGGGGGGTTGGCAGGGGGATGGGGTAATTGGGTGATGGGCATTAAGGAGGGCATTTGATGTAAATTTTAATTTTTTTTAAAAGGCAGACACTTAACTGGCTAAGCCACCCAGGCATCCTGATGTAAATTTTAAATTATTTTCCTAAGACTAACAAACCTGCCGCTAGGGCTAAAAATATTTCCCCCCACGACAGAACTTTATCTTCTCAACTGCCCTCCATGAGGCAAAATGTCTAGTTCAGGGGCTGCAAGCTGACCTGCGAAGATGTGTGACAGTCGGATGAGCCCAGGCCCTTGGGATACAGAGCGCAAGGATGCTGAACGCTGGTCATAAACGTCACTTTTCAGTGTGCGTGCCAGGGACTTGATGTGATGTGGGAAACACATACCCCAGTCCTACACGCAGTGACCACGAGGACACGACCACATTGGAGGGGAGGACTGCTTCCCTGTTAAACACGAGGACAGGCCCCTTTGAAAGTCACGATCTTAGCCTCTCACTTCATGAATTAATAGTATAATTGTGTTCGGCCTGACAGAAGAAATGTAGGTAGGAGGGAGGCCGGGGAGGAACCCATGGAATTCGTCCAGGAAAACTGCATTAATCACCCTCCTCTCTCCCTACTAACTGACATGGAAGCATCCGATGGTAATGATGAAGCAGCCACCTCTGTCCCCACAGTGGGGAGCAGACACCCCAAACGAGCCTGCACGCTGAACCTGGGCAGCCACAGACAAGGCTCGTTCTGCTAAGCAGGGACCGTGCTAAGTGAAGATAGGGAATGAGAAGGTTGTTTAGGTCCATACAATAAGCCTTTTCACCAGAAAATGCAACAGTGTGGTATGTCAGTCCAGTGTGCTTCAATTAAAGGTGGGGGGGAAAGGAGAGGCTGGAGTAATCTGGCAACAGCACAGAAAGGCAATTCTGGGAAATAAACCCATCCCGGCGACTCTGGAGCCACGCTATGAGCTGACAGTGCTTTTAAAACTCCAGGAGCACTCTGCTGCCCACTTTGCAAAGAGCAGCCTGAAACTCTACACGCAGCGGTCATTCAGATGCATCCACACACCAACCTCCACTGAGATCTGCACCCAGGGTGGGGTTTGTCGGATGGGCAAATCGCACATACCTGGTACCCAGCGATGGACCTCACCGCCTCCACCACGGCCAGGGACATCAAATGCTGGACGAATGGGATCCTCTGTCCCAGCTGGGATCTCAGTGGGATGGAGATGAGCAGGGTGGACGCAGCGCATCCCATGGGGCTCAGCCAAGTGTTCACTCCCCGCCCTGGAACACAGAGGGCCCCATCAGGAAAGTGGCCACCCTGCCACGGGAACAGTCAGATGCATGCAGCACCCAAAAATGGGCCCAGGACTCAGAGCCCCACGTGCAATCAACCTGCACTGATGAAGATGCTTGGAGGTTCTGGGGTTAACTCAAGAACAGAGAAGCATTTTAAAGTCTGGCACTGTGTTGCTGAACAAGTTTCTGATAAGTAGCTGAATGTTCTGCCTCAGTGAGCAGATCATTTATGCTTTGATGATTCAAAGTCCTACAGGGTCTGAACATGACTGTCAGCTTAATTGTCACCATCTGGTAATGCCGGCAAAAACAGAGACAGTGGGGAAACCGGGCCAGGTCTGTCCTGGTCCAGGAGAGGTCCTGGACACGACAGTTTAGAAGTGACCCGTATTGTGGTGATGGTCCCACAACCCTGTGAATATATTAAAAACCCCAGAATTGTATACTTTAATTGGGGGTACTGTATGGTCTGTGAACTATATCTCACTGTTAGGGGGGGGGGGGGGGGGGAAAGGAAGCAGACTTTAAAAAGTAATCCCTGATATTAACTCTCGGGGTTATTTTTCCTAAAATAGAAGTCAAGAAAATAAAATGCTCAAAATGAGAGGTATAATCCAAGTTCTTCTATGTTCTTTTTTTTTTTTTAACCACCGAATTGAGCCCCCCCACCCCCAGCTTTGGGTAAAATGAATTTTCTCTTTGAGTTATGTTCAAAAGACGTGTTCAAAGGGAAGAAGTGGAAAACAGTGGATTTCTTCTCTCGTTGCTCCTTCTGAGAAAGGCATAAGAGCCTCTGAGAGTGAAAAGCACGTTTGGGTTGGCCTGCCACCGGCGGGGGCCAAGTGCCTCCGGCGGGACCACTGAGCACAGAGTCTGCTTGCGGTTGGACCCCAAGTGGATTCTGGGAGGATGCGGGCTCTCGTTTCTGAGGGTCTGGGGGTCAGCAGGTGGCGGAAGCTCGGATCAGCCCTTGGCTTCTCTGTGGTCACTTTGTGAAGGGGCACTGACCACTGGTCATGGAATTTCCGATGCGGCTGCGGTGGGGGCTAGCAGACAAAAGGACTCTCCACGGGACACTCAACAGGGACCCAGAAGGCACGTCCCCGAGAACCTTCGGGCAAATAAATGTCTCTGTAACACAGTAACGATTCACACACTGCAATGCCTAGAATGTGTCAGAAAGAATTTACAAGATGTAGGTGACGGAATGTTAAAACCATCCCCAGCGAATGTCCAGTGATTAATAACCATCTCCGCTCGAGAGAAAGCTTTAATTCTACCAAGACTCAGTCTTCTGATCAATTTCCCTCCCTCTTCCTCCATTTTAGGGGGTGTGAAAACAAGCACTCCTAATGGGAGTCTTCTCCGTGATCAGCACACACAATCAATGGGCAACCTGGCCACAAGAGTCACAGATTTTAGAGAACAGAACAACAGAAATGATAACAAAAGATGACTGACCTTTGCCCTGCGTTTGGCGGACTGCGATGGCTATTAACCCCATTTCCTGCGGGATCTCAAACATCAACCTGCAAACGGTGGGAAAGACTGGTCAGCCAGAACAGGGACATGAGAGCACAGCCTACGGCTCAGACGAAAGGAGGACCTGTTCGCACTCATCTGCGGGGGTTTGTGGGGAAGAAAAAGCGCCATTTCCCGGGTTTCGAGGGATACTGACCCCATTCCCAGCCTCTGTGGTGATAACGAAGGAGAAGAGACAAAGAAAACACCATTGAATCAAAAAAGATTGGGGTTGGGGTGCCCGCCTGAGCTGTTAGTTCATTTAAGATGTTGTTTGATTCCATTTCTTTGGAATATCCTATCAGGACATTCTTTCTTCCCCCTCTGATGTGGTGTCCCTTACTCCGAGTGACAACTAGCAGTTTCTGACATTTGTTTCTACTTACAGTGCGTTTCTGTCCGAACACTAGACCATAATCATAACAGAAGTTTCTGATTATTCAGAAAGCCAATATGGTGGCAATAAAGCCGTTTAAAAGATACACTATCCCCTGAGAACTAATTATGTTTTAACTATAGTAAATAAATCTACACCTTCTGAGAAGTCCGGAGAACCGTGGATCATTTTAGGATTGAGTTCTGCTTTTAAAATGGTTTCATTTAAAAGAATGCAAACTTCCCTTTGGGGATAGGCAGAAAAATGCCTTATATCTCCACCAAATGAGTCAACATTAACCTTTTTTTTTTTCTTCAGAAAAGGAAAGGGGGTGGAAAACAATCCCTCACACCGAGAATTTCCTCCCAGCTACTTTCTACATATTTTAACTCCGTGTTAGGAAGGCTTTCCTCTGCATTCCCAGAAGTTGCTGACCAGGTACAGAGTGGGCACGGTTCATGGTAGGATTTATTAAACAGAGACAAAATCGGGTTGGTCCACTGTCCATGCAGCTGCCGGGGACTCTCTGAAATACTTTTGGGGGAGGGAAGAGGCAGGGTAGGGAGGATGGAGAGATGGTATTTGGAGGACCTTTCCAATTACAGTTTCCAGGGTTCCATAGCACCCCCCCCCCGAGCCAAGGAGAAAGGGCCCTGAACCCTCGCTCTGGTGGTTCTTCAGGTGCTCTCAGGGCAGGGGGTGAGGGGTCTGCACAGGGTAAGAGGAGAAACACACTTAAAAGCAGAGAGCAACAACACAGTGCCTCCCTGTGCACACTGGCCGACAGAGTTGGGCACTGGTACGTGCAGACCGTGATCACAAGAGCCCAGAAGACCCCTTCGCTTGCTAAGAGGAGCCTGGCCACGTCAGGAGGGGGCCGGCGGGTCCCACAGGCACAGGGCATTCCCAGCGAGCAGGCCGCCTAGCCCACTTTTCATCGGACAAGAATCATAGCTCCAGAAGTATTTCTCTTGGACACCATGAATAACCCATTGAGACCGACTGTTCCTATACACTGGTGGGCTCCAAGAATAAAGCGTCCTTTTCTTGGGTTGGACCAGCGGAAAACAGAGAAGGAATCTTTGTCTGTGCTGACAGGTAACACTGTCTTCTTGGAGCCTCATGCTTTCCAGAAAGTTCCGGCAGCCCCTCACCTAGGCTCCGAAGGCTGTGAGTGGCAGCTAACACACTTTTCTAGGGGAGAGGGCAGGGGATGATTTAGCACGCTGTGAGCAGACTGCAAAAGCCCTTCTCAATGGCAGGCCATCTAGGATGTTCTTTAAATAAACATGTAGACAGTAGACAGTCGTGTCTATAAGCCAGTGATGGTGATGGTGGAATTAGGAGAGGGGGTGGGGGAGGTTTAGAAACCAACACAGACTTCTAGAACAAAGAGAAATGATTAAGGGAACATATGCACTCAACTGCTGGAGGTTTGGCAGCAGTTAACAGGGCATATTGATGAGAAGACGGAGTTTGTGCAGCTGAAGGCCAAGAGGAAATTTCTGCAGGAGGGGACAACAGGGGAGGGAGGTAATGCTCAGTTTGAGACAACTAGAGGCCGTCAGATTTATTTGTGCTATCTGAGATAACTCTGGGGGCCAAACCACACGGCTCATGGTCAACAAAGAGGCATTTATGAACTTCACGAATTTTGCATTTCTGAAAATGAAGTCGCCTTTAGCAAAGGAGACACCATAAATGCCTTTCCATCCTGGGCTGATGATGTTCTCACAAAAGGAAACAGGGGGGAAAAAAAGAAGAAATAGGAGGGGGTTACCTAACCATCGGGTCCCTGCTGCTGTGGATTTTCTTTCCTCGTTTGCAAAGGCTGTGGAATGAGAAGTTTCTGTGCCCGGCAGCTCAGCGCGCTCCCTCGAGTTTACCAACGGGGCGTGCGGGGAAAGTCTTTCTACTCTGCTCCTGCGTCTGAAACATCCAGACCCGAAAGGGTCACTTTGCCAATGTGACCACTTTGGTTCCCGAGGACATCATAGCACCTCGTGGGTGCCCTGCCAACGGGAACGTCCTGAATTTCACCAGGTGGTTGGAGTAAAGCTTTAAGAATTAAGACTAAGCTAGGAGACAGGCCAGTATGAAGCTGTGTGAAAATTTTGAACAAACAACAATTTAAATTCAGACCCAGTTGATCCACTGGGGGGGATTCAAACCTAAGGAAATGGTCCACATTCACCACAGTGCTATAAAAGTAAAAATGTGGAATCACCTAAGTGTCCAACAGGGGAATGTTGAGTACATTGTGGTAGGTGAAGTCAATGGAATAATTCACGGTCATTAAAAATGATAGTTATCAGGGCGCCTGGGTGGCTCAGTCGTTAAGCGTCTGCCTTTGGCTCAGGTCATGATCCCAGGGTCCTGGGATCCAGTCCCTCACTGGGCTCCCTGCTTGGAGGGAAGCCTGCTTCTCCCTCTCCCCTTCCCCCTGCTTGTGTTCCCTCTCTCGCTGTGTCTCTCTGTCAAATAAATAAGTCTTTTTAAAAAAACGTTATGAAGAGTATGTGGGAAGAAATGCTTGCAACACTCTGCTAAATAAAAAAAGCTGTAAAAAAAACTACATATACTTTTATTCCAACGATGTAAAATTCATAGACAAGGGAGGGAGATTTACTTAGGCTTTATTTATTATTTATTAGGCCTTATTAGGATGATTTTTTCTTTGTTTTAAAATTTCTTAAAGATGACTGGTTACCCTTAAAAATTATTCTGAAAAATGCTGACCAAAAATAAGCATGGTTTTTATGTTTAGATATAACATTAGTAATTAATTCTTCAAAAATATTTCAAGAAAAGAACTAAAAGCTCTGCTTTAAAATTAAATAGGACAGGGCGCCTGGGTGGCTCAGATGGTTAAGCATCTGCCTTCGGCTCAGGTCATGGTCCCAGGGTCCTGGGATCAAGTCCCGCATCGGGCTCCCTGCTCCTTGGGAGCCTGCTTCTCCCTCTGCCTCTCTCTTTCTCTGTCTCTCATGAATAAATAAATAAAATCTTAAAAAAAAAAAAAAATTAAATAGGACAATAAGCTATCTACAGCACCCATTTTATTATGAACAAAAGCTTATTTGATAGTATTAAGGAGTAGAAATTCTTAAAACCAGTCTGTTCATATGCAAACAGAGCCTTAAAAATTTTACACCTTCTGACCCAGTGACCATCCTTCCAGGAATGCATCCTGAGGAGTATTCAGACGGGGAAACAAAATAATTCAGGGGCACAACTGTTCATCACAGCCTTACAATGTGAAAAATCAGGAACAATACACAAAAATCATAGCATCCTCCCATGAACAACTATCATGTAGCAATCTGTGATAAAGCCAAAGAAGTCCACTGGACTCCATCGGATGATTTAATCAGGAGGCAAAACCCTACACACACCATGATTCTAATGATGTTTTAAAATATTCTTTTTAAAATTGTTAAGAAATACAGCACAAGGGGTGCCTGGGTAGCTCAGTCGGTTAAGCGTCTGCCTTCGGCTCAGGTCATGATCTCACGATCCCGGGGTCTTGGGATCGAGCCCCATGTCAGGCTCCCTGCTCAGCGGGGAGCCTGCTTCTCCCTCTCCCCTTGCTTGTGCTTTCTCTCTCTCTCAAATAAATAAAATCTTAAAAAAAAACAACAATACAGCACAATATCAGCTCTGGTTATTTTGAGGAGTGTGATTATTTGAAAAAAATTCAGAAAAGTACAAAGCAGAAAACAAGTCCCTCTTCTCATTAAAAGTGTATATTCTTCTAGACTTTCTCCCCTTTTAAACAAATACACAGATATATTTTACTAAATAGGTTTCTGATGATTGGAGAAATTCCTTACTGTAGAGCTCTTAAAATGATGCTATGGAGGTATAGTTCTGGACATTCTTATCACACTGATGATAAAGAGGGAACGCTTGAAAACCGCACGTTTGGTCCCGTTTATGTAAGCTATTTCTTCCTGCGTGCATTTCTAGAAGAATACAGGACACACGTCAATAGTGGCGGTTAATCCCCAGAAGGTGGGGACGTAAGCAACACCTCGTGATCTAAATTAAATTACTTCTTTACGTTGTCCCCCCTAGTCTCTGGGAGGCAAGATTCCAAGCGGCTTTAATTTTCTTCTTTACACTTTTCTGACTTTTCCAGTATTTCTACACTTGGGGTGCATTCATTTTAGAGCCAGGAAAAATGCTATTTTTAAAAAGATGTATTTAAACTCAGCTTTGCTTTAAGTAGGTTAAGCATGCATCCGCCAGCTCACTGGGTGAACGATCTCATCTCTTCGCGGAGATGGAAGGTCTGAGATACAAGAGCAGCGAACTGGCTGAGCTTTTTTGCCAGGCTCGCTGGACGGGTCTCCCATAATGCACACTGTGCATGTTCGGCCATGCCTGTCCCTTGCTCTCCTTCCCTGGGGAGCACGCGTCCTGTGCAATGGTGACAGGCTGAGTCTGCTTACTGTCCCTGCATAGACTGGGGAGACGGCATGTGGCTGCCGGCATCCTTCATCAACTTGTGTTCTTAATGCACAAGCTGCACCTTTTCTTTGATGTCTGACCCCCCTGATAGTTTCAGCTCTGACATCTCCTTTATTCCTAGCGTTCAGAAAGACACATTCTCAGACAGCACCCCCCTACCCTCCATGCTTTCTATATGTGAAAAAGAACCCAATCAAGGGAGTAGGGAAGAGGCAGAAGGAGGAGGATCCAGGAAGTCACATGTTTATAAGTCCCTATTTCTGATTTTTAAAGACTTCACTGGAAGATAAATTCCCGCTATGCATAAGCCCGTTGACATCTATGTAGTTCAAAGGAAACAGTGCTCGACTTCATTTCAGAAACTTTAAAAAAATATATATTACATTGCAAACACCAACCATCATATTCAGGCAGTACCTTTTTTAAAGTTAAGCTAAAATACCAAGATATTTTAGTTCTTAAAAAGTCTGATTCTATCAGTGCAATCGATTTTTTTTTTTTAAAGCTGCCTTCAATGCAAGAGTGCACAGCACTGTTTTTAGAAAAAACGCATGGCGGTTTTTGTAACACCACCACGTGAAATGGAGCAAGGAGCGTTGAGGGCTCTGTGATGCACAGGGATGCACCAGAGACTTCTGAACAGGCAGCTAGGCGTGTGGGCGCAAAGCTGGGGTCGACAGTCCCAAGGATGTACGGTGCCACCCAGGGACCCCGGGGGTGGTGGTGGGGGGGCTATTGTTTCTGGCAGGAAAGGAGAGGTTCCCCAGGAACTTTGGAAACACCCCAGCAGAGCAGAAAGTCAGACAGGGAATCAGATCAAGATTCAAATTCAAATCCCAGTGTTGGCAGAATTAACATCGAGGAAGGGGCTCCATCTCCCTTAATCTCTCCAGTCACCCAGGAAACGGAACACTTGTTCGGGTGTCCATAAGAAGGAAACAGAATACATGCGGGGGGTTGAACCAGGTGGGTGCTTAAATACAGTGCTTTCTCTTTGTTGTGTGGATCCTAGAACTTCTTGCTGTCAGAAGACCTCCCGTGACCCCCTCTTGGGGATAAAGAGGGTGGCCAGGGAGAGGGCGGAGCAGTGGAACGTGTGTGTGTTTTAGGACTCTTCTAAAATTCTAGAGATGATGCCTATCCTCTGTACGTCTCCCCCCCGTCTCTCCCATTCTTATCTACACGTGCACTAACATCTGCACATGGGGCTACAAAGCATTTAGACTGACACTAGTAATTGGGGTTGGAAAATATTCCCTTTCAGTTCTCGGGTCTCTGAACCCACTTAGCAAAGCTACAAACCATCGGTTGAACTAGCTATTTGGCTGAATTTTATTTATTTATAAGTTTTTTTAATTTATTTGAGAGAGAGTCAGAGAAATCACAAATGAGGGTGAGGGGCAGAGGGAGAGGAAGACGCAGGCTCCCCCCTGAGCAGGGAGCCCGATGAGGGGCTTAATCCCAGGACCCCAGGATCATGACCTGAGCCGAAGGCAGACGCTTAACGACTGAGCCACCCAGGCGTCCCTATTTGGTTGAGTTTTTAAAGACAGCACTTTCTTTAGGTTTATTACTTGCAAATAATTTTGATCACTGATGCACACAGGCACATAATACAGCAGGGGTTTTTTTTGTTTTTTTTTTTTTTGACAGAGAAGAAAGACAGTGAGGGAGGGAACACAAGCAGGGGGAGCGGGAGAGGGAGAAGCAGGCTTCCCGCGGAGCAGGGAGCCTGATGTGGGGCTCGATCCTAGGACCCTAGGACCATGACCTGAGCCGAAGGCAGACGTTTAATGACTGAGCCACCCAGGCGCCCCCATAATACAGCAGTTTTATTGATATATTTTTCCATTATCTTCTGGGTTTGACATTTAAAGCTGTAACAACCTGTTATCAGTCCACTCTTGGAATATTGTAAATAAGTAAACTTTACATCATATTTGCTTTCCTCTCTTTTGGTGTACAACAGGATGAGTGCTTCAACTGCAGGTGAAAAGGGAATTTGGACTGCCCAAGGACACCACCATCACGACCCTCCTCCAGGGCCCCCCAGTAGCAGAGGCCCCACCTGTACCTCTATTGAAGGATGCCGATGGGTCAGACCCTCTGTTGGAGATGCTGTTTAATTCCCGTATCTCCTAGCGTATCAACCACTCCTGGGTTTTCAGCTAATGTTGCCTATCTCCAACATCATGATCACACCTATAATACTCCTAAATCATTTCATTGCTCACAGGGAGGGAGTCCTGTGGATTCAGTTTTCGGAATGAGGCACCTGTCTAGTAGACCAAGGATTTATTGATGTTGGTCTGTATCATTCAGTCAAGATGAACACAAGCCACTATTTCTTACCCCTGACACCGCACCCTAAATAATGGATGTCTGAGCATCACCTCCTTCTCCCTTAGATGTGCAGTTACAGAATTTGCAGATGGACCAGTAGGCTTGTGTAGTCAGAGACTGACCCAGCAGCCACAGCTATGACTGTGACCATGTCCAACAGCAGTCCTGACCCTAGATCCTCACTTTATGGACATGAACCTTCGCTGAACTACCACACACAGGACCTCAAGACCATGTGCTGAGCCCTCCACTAAGAGTCACCAGATTTCAGGATCTTCTCAACCCACCGCTCAGGACGATCAGAGTCCATCCTCTGCTGCTGGATGTGGAGGGGCCCCCCACGGAGCGTGTCCACGGCCATTACCACGAGCCATCTACCCCAACAGAGGGCCTTCTGGTGGGAGACACGGCTGCCAGCTCAGAAGACAGACGCTGATGCATCTTGACCACATGGCGAGCAGACATCTGGGAACCGTTTTCCTGCAGGCCCTGGGTAGACTTTCAACTTGGTCATCAGGAATTGATGCAGATTTTTTTGCGAGACGTGTGGCACTTCACATGTGTTATCTCATCTGAGCTTCACAAATCAGAAGAGGACACAGTCTTGGAAAAGTGAAACCATTTCTGGAAGGCCACAGAACCAGCAAAAAGCAACACAGATCAAGTTCTGGCTGGTTCCCAGCCCCACGCTATGTTGCTTTTGTTTTTAACCTTTTTCTTTGAAATAATATCAGACTTACAGAAGAGCTGCAAGGATCGTAGGAGGAATTCCTACATGACCTTCCCTCACACCCAGATTTCTGTCTGTCTGTCCATCTCTAATTTTTCTCGCCTGAGCTATATGAGAGTTGTAGCCATGACATCTCTTTCTCCCTCTGTGTGTCAGTGTGTCTTTCCTAAAAATCAAGGGCTTATTTTATGTAATCAGACTACAGTGATAAAAATCGGGAACTTCATACGGTGATACGACACTATTATCTAATCTGGGGGTCAGCAAACTTCTTCTGTGAAAAGCCAGAGAGTAAACACTTTAATCTTTGCGAGCCACTGGGTTTCTGTTGCAACTGTCCAACCCCACAATCCGGGCACGGAAAGCAGCTGTGGACAACATGTAAATAAATAAGTGTGGCTGTGTTTCAGCAAAACTTTATAGACACAGAAATTTAAATTTCATATACTGTTCATGTGAAAAATACAGTATTTTAAAAAATTTAGTAGACTTAATTTTTTAATTTTTTTTTTTTAAGTAGGCTCCATACCCATCATGGAGCCCAACGCAGGGCTTAAACTCACGACCCTGAGACCAGAGACCTGAGCTGAGATCAAGAGTCGGACGCTTAACTGACTGAGCCACCCAGACGCCCCATAATAGGCTTTATTTTTTGAGCGGCTGTAGGTTTACAGAACGTATAGAGTTCCCAGAGACACCCTCACCCCCCACTCCGCTTCCTTATTATTAACACCTCGTCTTAGTGCAGTATATTTGTTATAACTGACAAACCAATACTGATACATTATGATTGACTAAAGGCCGTGGTTTAATATTAGGGTTCACTCTTTGTACCATACAGCTTTACAGGTTTGGACAAATGTATACTGCCACGTAGAATAGTTTCCTGCACCCCACCTATTCATCTCTCCTTTCCTCCTCCCAAACCCTGATGGCTTCATTGTCTCTAGAGTTCTGCCTTTCCCAGAATGTCATAGAGATTTCATTCTTTTCATTTCGTTCCCAATCATTTAAAAATGTAAAAACCATCTGAGCTCGTAAGTGGTACAGGGACGGGCAGCAGGCCAGATTTGGCCCGAAGACCAGAGTTTGCCAACTCCTGATCTCATCTACAGAATGTCTTCAAATTTCACCCACTGCCCTTAAAAGGCCGTTGACAGTAAAGCACAACCTTCTTTCTGGTTTAGGATTGAATCCAGATCATTTGGTGCATTTAGTTGTCATCTCCCTTAATTGGCTTCAATTCTTAGTCTTTGTCTTTCATGATCTAGACATTTTTTGAAGAGTGTGAGACATTATGATTATTTTGTAAAATGCCTCTTGATTTAGATGATCTGGAATCTCCTCATGATGAGACTCAGGCCAGCATTTTGGGCAAGAACAAAGTTCTTAGCGAGGCTGTATCCTTTTTGGTGCATCACATCAGGAGGCACATGGAGTTGTCGGGTCCCAGTGTTGGTGAGTTAACGCTGATCCACTTGGTTAAGGTGGTGTATGCCAAGTTTTCCACTGCAAAGTTACTGTTTTTCCATTATAATTAATAAGTACTTGTGGAGAGAGAAATATCATGTTTCTCATAACATGTAATCTACTAGTTTTAACATCTAATGAATCTTGTTTGAATAGATGATTTATTGGATGGTTGCCAAATAATGATTTTGATTCATTATTTATTCTGTGTTAACTTGATGGGATGCTACTATAAGGAAGAGCTTTTATTTCTCCCTCACTTATTTATCTATTTATATCAGAATGGATTTATGGATTCATATTTGATTTAATAGACTACATGTTTTTCTATCATTTATTTTGATGCTCAAATTGCCCCAGATTTGGCAAGTGGAAGCTCCTTGAGGCTGGTTCCCATGTCCTACTGACACGTCCCTGTCATCTTTCAGCAGTTCCTTACTTTCCGGCATAAGAAGAGGTTCCAGACTCACTTTCAAATTTCTCAGTCCCAGCCTTGGAATCAGCCTTCTCTCCACAGAGCTCTGGTTCCTTCTAGCAAAAAATGCCACTTACGTATTTATGTATTTATTTATTTGAGAGACAGGGGCGGGGAAGGGCAGAGAGAGAGAGAGAGAATCTCAAGCAGACTTCACACTGAGCGCAGAAGCCAAGTTGGGCTCAATCCCACAACCCTGAGATCATGACCTGAGATGACCTGAGCGGAAATTGGGAGTCAGATGCTTAACTGACTGAGCCACTCAGGCACCTTGAAAAAAATGACATTTATAAAATAGATCTGGATACTAGGAAATAGCAAAAGGGTGTGTTTTCTTCCTTCCTGCCTTCCTGCCTTCCTCCCTCTGACCCCTCCTCCCATCCATCCATCCATCCATCCACCTTAAAAACCACTGAGGTCCACTGAAAACTCCAGTTCCAATTCAACACCACACGGTCCATTCTATTCTCCCCCTTTCTATATTTATAACTTCCTTCTCCAATAATGAGAAATCTGGCTCCCATTATCTCAAGTATATTTACTTATTTGCTCAATACTGTAATACACAGAAAGTGGTTTCAGAATTGCTGACCCATGCTACTGTGAAAAACAAACTTACTAACTAGCCTTCAATATTTATCTACAGTTCTTTTTTGTCCTTAGCCTGAGGGTACATAGTCAAACATTGTGTTTAAAAGTTCCTTGGCCTTGTTCTTTGTGTCTTTCACTTTAGTGTGGTTATGTTATTCATCTAAATAAGGTTAGGCTTAATTGTACTTCTGTGTCCCATTATGGGGTCCCTCCTCCAATCCTTGTTTCTTTCCTACTGTAATTTCTTGTTTCTTTCTTATTCTTGGTTCCAAGAATCAGAACTATACAGAAAAGCATACTGAGAAGTGTCATGCTCCCCGACTCACCTTGTCTACCCGGATCTCTCCCTCTAACTCCTTTCTGTAAATAACAATTCAACTAATGTCACTAGTTTCTGGTTTATTCTTCCCGTGTGTCCTTCTACACAAATGAACAGATACGTCCATATTATTTCCTTTTTTTCCCTTGCAGAAAGTTATCATGTTGCAGATACTGCTTTGCCTTCTGTGTTTTGTTTTGTTTTTTTCACTCACTATAATCTGGAAACACTCTTTGTGAGTTCTTAGAGCTCTTCCTTCATTCTCTTCTAAAGCTGAGGAGTGTCCCACTGTGTGGACGTAGCTTGGCTTATTCATTTAGGTCGTCTCCAAAAGACAGTAGAATGAATACCTTTGTTCTCATATATTTTTGTGTTGTTGAAGTGGATCTTCAGGTAAATTCCTAGGAGTGGGATGTTGGGTCAGGAGGCAAATGCGTATGTAGCTTTGCTAGACGCTGCTGGAGTCCCCTGCATTACTAATGAACCAGCCACAGATGGCACACCTGGGCCCCCACCACCTCACCAGTAAGCATAACGTCACATGTTTTCGGTTTTTGCCACGTGAGCTGGCGTTCAGTATAGTTGTAATTTGCATTTCTCTTACCTGTAAACTTTTCATACATTTAAGAGCCGTTTATATAGATAGTTATGTGTGAATTACCTGTTCATGTCTTTCGCCTATTTTTAACAGTGCATTATGTATCAGGGAACGGTAGGGCTTTATCTGTAGCATCTTGCCAATATCTTCTCCCAGTTTGTTGTCTTCTGATTTTGTTTATGGTGTTTTTTTTACCATGCAAAAATGTCTGATTTTTTTTTTATATTTATGTAAGCTTTTACTGCCTCTTGTTTTTTATGTCTTCAGAGCCTTTCTCTACACCCAAGTTCTACAGGAACTCATCTACTTGTTTCTGATACTTATAGGATTTCACTTTAAATTTAAATCCCCGATCCATTTAGGGTTTATTTTTATGAATGGTGAAAGGGATGGGTCTGATTTTATCTTTTTTCCCCCCAAATATCTATCAAATTGTTCCAGGATCACTGTTAAAAAGTCTATCTTTGGCCTAGGAATTTGAGATGCCACCTTTATTATATACTACATTTCTCTATGCACTTGGGTCTATTTCTGGACTTTCTACTCCATTCTGCTAGTCTTTCCATTTATTCATATGCTGTTTTAATTATAGAGGCTTTATAGCGTGTTTTAAAATCCACCAAGGCAAAAAGAAGAAGATAGCAGGAGGGGAAGAATGAAGGGGGGGAAATCGGAGGGGGAGACGAACCATGAGAGACGATGGACTCTGAAAAACAAACTGAGGGTTCTAGAGGGGAGGGGGGGGTGGGAGGATGGGTTAGCCTGGTGATGGGTATTAAAGAGGGCACGTTCTGCATGGAGCACTGGGTGTTATGCACAAACAATGAATCATGGAACACTACATCAAAAACTAATGATGTAATGTATGGTGATTAACAACAATAAAAATTTTTAAAAAATAAAATAAGGGCGCCTGGGTGGCTCAGTTGGTTAAGCGACTGCCTTCGGCTCAGGTCATGATCCTGGAGTCCCGGGATCGAGTCCCGCATCAGGCTCCCTGCTCAGCAGGGAGTCTGCTTCTCCCTCTGACCCTCCTCCCTCTCATGCTCTCTGTCTCTCATTCTCTCTCTCTCAAATAAATAAATAAAATCTTTAAAAATAAATAAATTAATTAAATTAAATTAAATTAAATTAAAACCACCAAGGCTAGTAACACCTCATGGCTTTTCATTTTCATTGTTTTCCTGATTATTATTGCAAATTTACTTTTCTAAATGAACATTAGCATCTACTTGTCTAGCTTAATTGTTTAAAAATGGTATTTTTGGCATAAGTGCATTAAATTTATAAATTAACTTGGGGAGGACTGATATTTTGGTGATGGCAAACTGTCCTATCTACCAGCAGGCAACGTCTTACATTTTTTCTAGGTTACTTTTGTGGATTTCAGACATGTTTCAAAATCATCTCATGTAAATTTTACACGTTTTTTTTTAAGTTCATTCATTAGGTATTTTATCTTATCTCTTGCTATTGTGATTGCATACCATAATATCTTTTGCTGGTTATTGTTTGTATATACGAAGACTATAGATTCTTGCCCATTAATTTTATATCTTGCTCCCTCATTGAATTCTTTTATTGTTTGAATTAGAGAATCAATGATTCTCTAAGGTTTTCTAGGCATACTATCAGAACATCTGCAAATAGAGGTAGTTTTTTTTTCTCTTTTCAATTATGCCTCTATTTGGATTGGCTAATGCCTTCAGTGCAATGTTAAGTAGAAGTAGAGATAGTGAGTATCCTTGCCTTGTTTCTGTCCTTAGTGGAACCCTTAGTTTTTAGGGTTCCTCCACTAACTAAGACACCATCTGTAGTATTCACACACCCATGCAATCACATTAAGAAAATACCCATTAATTCTTATTTTGGGAACGTATTTATCAAGACAGGATGTTGAATTTTATGAAATGCTTTTTCAGTATCTATGGAGATGACCATATGTTTTTCCTCCTTCACTCTATTAACATATTAAAGAACCAATATATCTATAAATATATTCATTTATTTTTTCCAATATTGAACCAACCTTGCATTCCTGGAAAAAAATATTTGATCGTGGTGTATTGTTTTCTTAATGTGGTGTTGGATTCTGTTTCTTAATATTTATTACTTCTGTATCGATGCTCAGAAATGATACTCGTCTGTATTTTTTTGTGTTGTCTTTAACAGATTTAAGTATCAACACTATTTACTTCCTTAAAGAGGATCTGAATTTTTTTTCTTCATTTTTTCTTCATTTTCTTTGTGGCCATGCTCTCTCTACTGAGGTCCTGCCTATCAACAAGACTGAAAAGTTTTGGCTGATACTATAGGACAATTCCAAGGGAAGCCTTTTCTATTTCTTCTTGAAATGGCTTTAGTACTCCTGGTCTGCCTCAAATCTCTTTGCACCTGCAGTTCTGTATCATTCGCAACATGTGAGGATCAACCAGTGAGTCCCATTTCCATGGACTGAGTTAAGGAATTTATGCCTACGAACCTGAACTGAGGTTCCACTTCACCCCCGACCGTCAGGCTAGATAGACACTGGACTTTCTCAGGAAGGTATGCACCAGGTCTGGTAGAGATCAGCCCGAATGACCAGGTCTCCCGACATTCCACAGAGCATTCTTCACATTTAACAAGATACAGGTCACAAGGGAAACCATTTTAAGATTCTCAATCATCTTCATTAAAACATTAGAAAAAGCTGAGAAGATATTTAGATGTTTTGTGCTGCATTTTTCACTCAGTTTTAACAGGTGACTCAGTCCTTGCTAGAAACCACCAAGCTCAACAAATGCGAGATCCTGACCATAGAATCAAGGTCACAGAATCAAAGGTGCCTCTAGGGTTAGGTCCTTTAACGAAGATGCACATTGGAACCACCTGTGGAGTTTTAAGAAAAAAAACCAAACCAAACCAAAACCAAAACACATAGATGTTAAGGCCTCATCTTAGACCCATCGAATCCCAATCTCCAGAGAGAGTGGGTATGCCCTAGGTAATCAGGATACAGCTGGTGCAAAGGCTGGTGTCCTGGAACTGCACCAAAAGCTATTTCTCAATGATTTTTTTTAAAAAACTGTATTTCTTGAAAAATCCCCAGAGCTACAACATGAAAAAGCCCCCTTTCTCCTCTGGCCATCACAACTCCTAAAATAAAGTACTGCATTCTTTTTCTATCCTCTAAAATAACACGGAAACATGCCCACAAATGAAGAGATTTTATTTTCTAGAGCTAAGGTGGTGATTGGTAGTTGAGGACAAGGGGAAAGAGGGAAAGGCATAAGGGATTGGCAATCAGAAAGGGTACACCAATGAGTGCCACTGTATACAAGACTGGACTTAGAAATGTCTGAGTTCCTTGTTAGTGTTCTGTTCCCCGAGATTGACTTCATTCACGGTCACCTGAGTAGTTTTCAGCCCCATGAAGCATGTTAAGGGATAGGACAGTCTCAGTCTCTCCCTCTCTGTCTCTCTCTGTCTCTCTCTCACACACACATACACGGCACTTGTACTCTTGATCACTACCTCATTATGACAGGCTTCCAACAGTTAAGTACACCAACCAACACAGCACCATTTTCCCCACTCACTTTAAAAATTTCTCCAAGGCCAGGGCACCTGGGTGGCTCAGTTGGTTAAGCATTTGACTCTTGATTCCGGCTCAGGTCATGATCTCAGGATCATGGGATCAAGCCCCGCATCAGGCTCTGTGCTCAGTGGGGAATCTGTTTGAGATTCTCTCTCCCTCTTCCTCTGCCCCTCCCCCGCTGCTCAGGCGCTCACTCTCTCTCTAAAATAAACAAATCTTTAAAAAAAAAAGAATTTTTTCCAAAGTCTTGTGAGCTAATTAATTAATGAGACATGTATCTTCAATCACAGGTAAAGAATGGGATCTTTAGGTCCTCAGAAAGTAGAGCAAGGTTACTGCATAATTCAGTGGTACCATTTACTGAGCACCCAACCATGTGCCTGGGCCCTTAATTTGGGCAATTTTCTCACTTAAACAATCCCGTGGCTCTCGTGATGGCCATTGCCACGTGGTCTCATTTTACTCACGAGGAAGTGGTGGCTTGCTGAGGTTAACGGCCTGGTGAGGTCCCAGAACAGTTAACCAGGTTTGCCTGGCTCAGAGGCCCACTTTGTGAGTCACTGCCAAAAACATCTCTCCTTTTATCAAAACAAAATTTGAAGGCAGAAATGCCACCAGTCTCTTAAAATGCATTTTCGAGTTGTATAAATTTGGCGGTCCCGGGGGTTATACGTTTCCCTGGAAAGTTATGAAAATGTACACCCGAAGTGTAAAACCGGAATGGGGTTCTTGCAGTTTTTTAGAATTAAAATAGAGTCACCTTAAATTTTTTTTTTTTTAAGATTTTATTTGTTTGACAGAGAGAGACACAGCGAGAGAGGGAACACAAGCAGGGGGAGCGGGAGAGGGAGAAGCAGGCTTCCGGCAGAGCAGGGAGCCCGATGCGGCACTCGATCCCAGGACTCTGGGATCATGACCTGAGCTGAAGGCAGATGCTTAACAAGTGAGCCACCCAGGCGCCCCTAGAGTCACCTTGAATTTAAAAAAAAGAAACGCTACCACACTTGCACTGAAGTTGTTTGCTCAGCCCTGCCTGAGTGGGTGTTTTCCCTACTCCATATGCATTCTTGTTTCACAAATGCCCATCTTTCTCCACCAAATTTACATCCAAACTCGCATCGTTTCTTTACCCAGAGAGCCAAGGGGCTGCTGAAACAGCTGGGCAGACAAAGCAACATGAAGGTAATGAATTTCTTCCTCTAGAAAGGGAGGCTCCACCCTCCACTCAGGCCCTCACTGGGGCCCCTTTTGCCACCCCAATCCCATGGCTGCTTAGAGGGTAATTAGGAGCAAGAATTTCCTGCCCCTGCCAGCTGGCCTCACAACCATTGCTTCTTTCACCACCTTACTGCCCTGAACATCACCCTTCCTCCCTCCCTCCCGCGGCTCAGACCTCTCCCCGAGACCTCCTTGCACCCCACCCCGCCAGAGATCCAGCAACATGTCGGAGCTCGTTCCACCAGGAAGCTTAGCACCAGCTCAACTCTTCATTCACCGGGACAAGGGGCCTCTTTCTTTAATGCACGGCTTTGCTCCATGATACGCTGGGTTTACGGCCCCCATGAACTAAACCTGGTTCAGAATCCAACTCTATAACAGATTTTCGTTCAAATGGTTATTTTCCAAACCCCCCGCTCCCCAACTGCATTTTCTACCCAACTCCGTTGGCCCCGTGAGGCCGGCTTCTGGTGAGGCTCCGTGCCGGCGGGCCACTTAAAATCCTGCTCCCTTGCTGAATTCTTTTATTGTTTCAGCCAATTTTATCGTTGATTCTCGAAGATTTCCCAGCTCCGCTGTCGCATCAAGTGCAGAGACAGTTTCACTTCTTTTCCAATTTGTATACCCATGTTGGACTTCTCTCGTCTACCTAAAATGGCTAATATCCCTAGGATGATGTTAAGTAGAAGTGGAGATAGTGGGCCTCCTGGCCTTGTTCCTGGTCTTTGGGGAAATACTCTCAGTGTGTCTCCATGAAGTGGGACGCCAGCTTTAGGATTCAGAGGATCCTACTCACCTTCTCCCAACACTGGGCCTCAGCCTCTCCTCTCACAGATCTGCCCAGGGGCTCTGGGAAATACTGCTTCAGGCCCCGGAGTGGCAAAGGATCCCCTGGGTGGCTGGTCTCTGGAGACACCCTCAACCCAGGTGGGGTCCTGTCCCCCTACCCTCACCTCCGCAAGCTTTCCCTCCAGCTCAGCTGGAGAACGTCTGTGTCCCCGACAACGGCAGGGAGCGACCATGTGTCCAGCACTCTAGGACGGGCAATATCCGTATCTGTATTTCAACATGATACTTGTGCTGAGAGAGGAGGATGAGCAGGTGGGAAGTCAGCTATTCCTGGGGTTTCCTGGACCTTTTCTCTTCGATAACTACCTTCATCCTGCCTTTCACTGCCCCTTTAAAGAGAAAATGCTTCCCATTTGTTAATTGTTGAGAGTTTTACTGCCCTTTTATTTTGCTTGACATTTTATAATCAATCTTCTGTATATGTTTATATATGCTTTTCTATTTAAACTTTTTCTTTTTTTTTAAATCTAAAAAACATAGTACCATACCGCCAAAGGTGTCAGGAAACGCGCTCAAATAAGGACGGGCTCCAAAGACCGCCGTGCCAACAAAATGCCAGTAAAACCTGAAACCCGGTTCAGACACACTGGGAAGGTTCCAACATTTAAGACTTAAAGAACTTCTTTATTCCAGTAAATCAGCTTCCCTGTGAATACCATCAAAATCCTATGCTTTAATGAGTGAGGGAATATCAGAGGAAGGGGTGGAGAAGGAAAGGATTTGGACAAGTACGAAATTTAATTTAAAAACTATTATGAGAAGTTTAATTTCCCCTCCCCCAACCAAATACATAAATCTTGCCTGTGCATTTTCTTTGTTTCGTTTTTCTTAAAACAAAAAACAAAAAACGAAAAAACAACTTTTTAAAGGCATCCTGAACCATGAGAAACCATGACAGGGGAAGTCAGTGGAATCGAGTTTTTAGTAACAAATATTTATTGACTGGATTCCTAATAATTAAAATGCCATGTCAGAGAGATGCGGGAATGTAAAGGGATCTTAAGCCACGTTGTATTTCTCGCTGAATGCATCATCAAACCGGGGAGCAAAGACCTCACCAGGAAGGGTAATCAGCCACACGCGGCCATGTGGGCCACCTACAACGTAGGGGCAAAGCGAGGTGCCAGAGTTCCGGGGCAGACGGCTCACATCATGGTAGGAGCAGGTCAGAGCACGGCAAACCCAGACTGCATTTAAAGATGTGAACACGCGTAGGAAATGAGCTTGCCCTTGTAGTTAATAATCTGACCTATATACAACACTGCCGTCGGCCATGTCCCGAAGCTGGAACTTATCAAGGCCAAGACGTCCCGAACAAATCACAAGAATGTGGACTTGTCAGATTGTTCGGCTGGTAGCGTGTGTGTGAGCCCGGGCACGTGGGTGGGTGTGTACATGGGGTGTGCCTTCGTGCCCTCCCCTCCAGGTCCTGGTATAAGTCAGCTTGGGATGCTCTTCCAGGAGTGTCCCCTCGTCCACGGTGGAATGAGGCACCGCTTCGATCTTACGCAGAAACTGGCAGTGACGCACCCATTTTGGGGGGGGGTGCTGGGCCACTCTGACTCCAGCACCTCCACCAGCCGGGGTCACAGAAACCCCAGTGGAGGTGCTTTGCTGGGGGCATTCGTGGGGGTTCCCTGCTTATGCTGAGCCCCAGTCTCCTTGTAGATAAACCTGGACCCTACCCTTTAACCCCCCGGAGCCCCTCGAGGAATGAATGTGTCACACGGCACAGCACCTGGCACGCTGGGGCATGTAGCTGATGTCAGTTCCTTCCTGCTGGCAAAGTGGCATGAAGGCAAAGGACACAAGGCTCCTTGGCTGTATGTCTTCTGGGAGAGGATGTGTGTAACAGGCACTCGTCACCCTTGTCTGAGGGGCTCAGGATATTCTGGAGAAAGAGGAGCCGTCTCGTCGTCCCTTCCCACCCCACCTGACTGAAAGGGAGCTTAAAAGAAAAGCCCCGCAGGCGGGGAAGAATGAAGGAGGGGAAATCGGAGGGGGAGACAAACCATGAGAGACGATGGACTCTGAGAAACAAACTGAGGGTTCTAGAGGGGAGGGGGGTGGGAGGATGGGTTAGCCTGGTGATGGGTATTGGGGAGGGCACGTTCTGCATGGAGCACTGGGTGTTATGCACAAACAATAAATCATGGAACACTACATCTAAAACTAATGATGTAATGTATGGTGATTAACATAACAATGAAAAATTAAAAAAAAAAAAAAGCCCCGCAAGAGCACCTGATCAAGCTCTCAAGGGCTCACTAAACGCTCACTAGCCCCATCTGCGGCTGAGAAACTGCACAGTTCACCCGTGCTGCTGAGGGGGCTGGGGGCAGCCTCTGCCCTTGGCCCATGCCCCGGAGGGGGCGTCAGGGCTCCCTGGGGGAACACCGCTGCCTTTGCTTATTTCTTTTGTTCTCACCCCTCAGCGTGGCTGGGTTCTGATCACAGGTATATTCTGTTTTCATTTTGCTAGACTCCCTCAATTCCCTCAAGCCCCTAGTAAACTGTTCAGTGACCACCTCCCAGAAAAGTCAAAACCGTGGCATTTTGGGGGCACCCGGGTGGCTCAGTCTGTGAAGTATCTGCCTTCGGCTCAGGTCATGATCCCAGGGTCCCGGGATCAAGCCCCACGTCAGGCTCCCTGCTAAGTGGGGAGTCTGCTTCTCCCTCTCCCTCTCTCCCTGCTTGTGCTCTCGCTCTCTCTCAAATAAATAAATAAAATCTTTTTTTTTTTTTAAAGATTTTATTTATTTGAGAGAGAGAGAGCACAAGAGGGGGGAGCGGGAGAGGGAGAAGCAGACTCCCCGCTGAGCAGGTAGCCCGACGTGGGACTCGATCCTGGGACTCCAGGATCATGACCTGAGCCGAAGGCAGTCGCTTAACCAACTGAGCCACCCAGGCGCCCTAAATAAAATCTTTTTAAAAAAAACCAAACTGTGGCATTTCCTGGAGACTCCGCTTTGTCTTCCTGATGCTGTCTGGTGCACACCCCTCTCTGCACCCATGCTCAATGCTTCGAGAAGCATCCTGCAGCATATGCTGGAGGAACACACACAATTTTCAGAACTGGGGGCGTGCTGAGCTCACGATGGGCTGGGCCACGCATGGGACAAAAGCAGCACAGCACAGTGCCCCGTGTCAACAGAGGGGGCCCGAGTGGCTTCTCCTGCAGAAACGCGGGGATGGACACACCTCAAGACCTACTGCTAAATGCGGTCCCAGCAAATGACCCTTGTAAAGCCAAGAACAGTAAACGGAGCTTAACGTTCTAATGAAATCAAAATTGCTGGGTGTGCTTTCAAAATGAAACTGCCTGGAACTTCTCATAACGCTTTTTACGATAAGCATTAAAATGTAAAGAGGAAGATGGAAGTTCCTGCTCCAGACCCGGTCTGTAACGAGCGGGAGCGGAGGCCTCGAGGATGGGGTCCGGGAGAGAGGTGTGTGCGCTGCATTACACTCGGAGATTATTATATAAAATGAGTGTTATTAAAAGGATCCTGAAGTCATAAAAAGTCAAAGGAGTTTTTAGTGAGGATGAATAACTTTTTTGGTAAAAAAATGAATAACTTGTATTATCATGCTCTGGAGCACAGGGGAGTCCCGAAAGCAGTCACCCCATTTCCTATACACCAGAGATCTTTCATTGCCAGTGGTTGGGTTTTGTTGGTTTTGTACGGCATTTTCATTTTGGAAAGATCAGGAACCCAATCTTGAAGAAAGTTGGTAGGAGAGAATCCCTCCAATTAGCAGATGTGGGACCTTGATTACTGTATTAGGAAAAGTCAACAGAAAGACCCATCTCCTCCAGCCACGCCAGCCACCGGACACCATGTGTTGTGTTCTTACTTCTCAAACACTACACACCACCTCGCCCATTTCATGCCACACAAAGAATAAAATATTGGGTCAGACGACTGTGGTCTGATGTGGTGGGAAAAAAAAAAAAGTTTTTCAGGCAGTTCTCCTTCTTTCAAATGCATTCGATTAATTAAGAATATGCTCAAGTATGACTCTGGGCTTGAATTCCTCGAGTAATTTAAACATTTTCCCTATAATTTTGTTTCTGCCCATAAACCAAGGAAATTCCAATTTAATCTCTGGCGAGATAATCATAAATTCTAAATTAGTGGAGGCTAAATAACGTTCCTCTTTACGTGGTCAGGAGGATGTAGGATATCTGATTTATGAACGTAATCATGCTACAGATAGTCTGGAAAACAGAAGTAAAAGATGCAATCATTCATCCTAACACAACTCAACCATTTTTCCATATTTCCTAGTCCTTTGTCAGATGCATGTTTTAAGATTTTAATCTACTAACTACTTATTTTAACCTACTTTTTAATTGATCTAAGAATTAGTCTTTCTGTTGATGAATAATATCCCATTGAGTGACTATATACCCTGTGTTTCCTAAAGTATGGGTTTCCCCATATATATTCCTATATATTTTCCCATATATTTCTTGAGTGTAGATTGCTACAAAGTAGGGTTACTGGATCAAAGGGTAGGAACTTCTTGTGATCCCTAATGCTCACTACCAAACTGCTTTTCAGAAGGTTGTTCCAACTTATACTCCTGTCAAGGTTTAAACTTGTTTTCAAGAGTACCTATCTCCTTGTGTCCTGGCCTATCTTGAACAGTATCACTAAAAAATAAAAAAATAATAAAAAATTTAAAAATTTTTAAAAATCCATGATTTTTGTTCATTTGGGTTTTTTGGCTAATTTAGTGGGTGACAAGCATGTTCAGTGAACTGTGAAGGATTGTGAAGTAGGGTCCTATGATGTTATGTTGGCTCTTATATTCCAGAGTAAAGGCATAAAAATAATGACAGAGACATATTCTGTATCTGGCTGCCTTTCTTAGAGTCTACTGTTTCTGCTCATCTGCAGAGAAAGATCCAGAAGGCAGTAGGAATGCTCCGATCTGGTCTGTCAAGACTCAGAGAGCAAGGGGGGCTGTCTGCCCTGGAAGGTGGGTCGGGCTACACTGTATTACTGTTCTGGCGTCATTTCGATCTGCCGGCAGCACACTTGAGTTTCCGGAAGCAGACGGCAGAATTTTGGTGTTCTCTCCACTTAGAAAAACCATGAAGTCGGCAGAATTTTCTTCAGTCGCTCTGTTCACCATCACTGCCTATCCGTGCTGATTCGGCACTGATACAGCCTCTGATTCTTGTTAGAGCAAAGAATTTGGGTGATGGACAACGTGCTGTGTACACAGAATAAAATGAAACAATAAACTAAGGTGTGACTTAGCTTTGAGGTTTGAGCCTGCTTATACTTAACAGCGGGTTAAATATGCCTTATCAAAGATCTTCTGAACACGAATCATTATAGAAAAGATTTTGCACGGGGGGAAAATAGCAATGGATGTGTCCAAAACACTTGCACACACCTCGCTGGGCCTGGGGTAACCCTCCTGAACACTCTCCATTATACAAAATTTCAAACACACAGCAAGCGAAAAGAATGGTGTAAGGAGCCCCCATGTGTGCGATCACTGTCGACAACCAATAAGCCCTTTAATGTGCGCGGACCGGAAGGAGGCGCCCCACGCTCCCGGGGTCCCGGCCCCGCATCCAGGCTTCCCAGCAGCCAGTGACTCTCGGGTGAGGCAGCTTTTAGCATTTGCGAGAAGCAGCACCGCCAGCTGCCAAATTCCTGCTGGGTCGGCCAAGAGGTATGAACCCAAAATGAAAAAACACGAAGGATTTGTTTTTTAAAAGCAATACATCAAACACAAAAAGAGCTCTTTTGTATGAATTTCTGGTGCGGAAGCCAGAGAAGAGAAAATCATTCACCCTCCCAGGAGGAAGCGGCTTGACCTCACCTGCAACTTTTCTCTTACGGTGTGGGCTTTTCTCACCCCATTAAATGTAACCGACTCTAGGTGGGTTTGAACCATATGGGAGAAATAGGGAGTGATGGAGAAAATGCCCAAGGGCAGCAAAGTGCCCAAGGGCAGGCTGGGGCTGCCACCATCGCTGGAAGGCAGGCCCTCAGGCCACATACACTGGGGGGGGGGAAGCAGAGCCACAGAAGGGGGGGCCACAGCGCCATGTGGATGCGGCTGCTTCAAAGGTGCCTGTCAGACACACAAGGGCACAAGGATCACGTTTCCGTGGCTTCAGAAATCGTGTGCACTTCCCCCGCCCCACAACAGTCTTTGCAAAGGGAAAGGAAAGAGAAAAGAAAAAACAGGAAGAAAAAACAGGTTATAATGGGGCATCTTCCCACCACTTAAAAAGAAAGGGCCAGTTGGGATGGTGGGAGCAGTTTTCACACTGTGAAACCCGAAGGAAAAGCAGCGGAATCAAACCCGCCTTCTCGAAGGGCATGGGCCCCAGAAACAGGAGCGCGACCACCCGAAAACCCAGCCGGGGAGCCCTGCCTACTGTCAAGGAGCTCAGGGCTGTGCCGCACGGGACAGGAAAAGACAGTCGCAGTGCTGCATCCCTAAATCCCCATCCCATTAGCCAGGTGCCAATAGGGAAACCCACAAAAGGACCCCAGTTACATCACCTGGCAGCCGCTCAAAAGGCTCCCAGCACTGACCCCCCGGGACAGGCAGCCTTTTCTCCGGGCACACGGCAGGAGAAGGAGCTCACTTTGGCATCCGTGCGACCAGGGTCAGCGGCCATCTGCCTACACACCGTCCCCTGTAGACGCGTCGGAGCGGAAGTCTCGGGGAGAACTGACAATCCGCCGTTTTAGACCTGCAAAAACGGCACCTTCCCGTGACTCAGACTGAGGAGGAGGAGAAGCACCATCAGCTGATTTTTCTGACGTCAGCACCTGAGGGAATTGCTGCATTGATTCCATTGGATCTCTGGGACAGTGTTCCAAGGTGGGGACCTTGCAACCCCATTTGTGGATGAGACGACTCAAGTGATTGATCCAGGACCACAGCTGGTAAGAGGCATGCCCAGTGCCCACAACAAATAACTGTTCCCAAATGAGGAAGCCAACAGCCAACGAACGTCTCATCACAGAGTTGCTGAGATGGGTGGCGCACTTGGAACCACAGTGGGAGGCTGGTGGGGGAGGCTCTGGGGAAAGAAGGCAGTGCCATGCCAGACCCCAGCCCTTTCAGAGTGACCGAGACCCAAGGGCTGTCTCCACCTTAACTGTGACAGTCACCCTACTGGTTTGCTTTCACTTCCCTTTCATCTCCTTGTGAAGTCGCATGCTAAAACACATCCTTGGTGGGAGCCGCATCTGAGCTATCCAGGACCTGGGTCTGCTCAACCACACCGGGCGTGGAGGGAAACGTATGGCAATTCCTCTCCATTCCCTCGTTCCTGAGCTTTGCCCTCGCTTCCCAATCTCACAGAAATGTTCACAGTCGGACTTGAGCCCCTAACGTACTTTGAGATGACCTATTCACAGGCTGAGCTGGTTTCTACAAAGAGAAGAAACCTTGACTTTATCGGGGACAAGTAAAAAGTTAAAATTGTTGAGACCTTTAATTACCCTTTCTAATGTTAATGTCCCATTCATTTCTGGATGTTTCCTTAGGGACAAGCACCTTTCTCTAGGCCCCTGCTTCTCCCAAGAGCTTGAAGGACACGCAGAGGCTTGTGTCCACTGGAGGACTCATGGAAACACAGGGTAACAGGGTGCATATTTAGCCATGCGTCAGTTTTATTCCCTGAAGCAAAAAGGTAAGTGGATAGGTTAAAATAGTTTTTATATTAAAACAAATACACACCAGAATTATGGAGTAGAAATACCTATAGAGTAGGTAAATACGTTAGGTGACAATACAGTGAAAACAAAATAAAGCACAGTAAAGGGACAGAGAGGGACAAGGGAGGGGGTGTCAACTGTGTGTGGATGGTCAAGCAGGACCCCTCTGGTAAGACATTCATTCAGAGAGCACAAGGAAGCCAGAGGGTACGCCATGAAGGTATCAGAGAGAGGAATGTTCCAGGCAGTGGAAACTGCAAGACCAAAGGCCCCAGGTGGGTATGGGGAAGAACGAGGTGGCCAAGTACGTTGTAAATGTGTATAGGGGAAAAGGACAGCTACAGGAATGTGGGTTGGGGGGGGGGCATGTTTAGGGTTTTTAAGATCTGGATTCTAGATTTTATACTGAATGAAATAAGAAGCAATGTTGAGCCATTCTAAGCAGAAGGATGATATAATCTGACTTTTTAAAAAAAGATTCACTTGGCTTCTGTAGGAAAAACAGCTTGGGGGGGCGGGGTGTGGGTGGCCACGGGGGATCAACTAGGCGGCTCTACAATGATGCAGGTGAGAGGCAAGGCTGTGTGGGCTGGCATGGGAATGCCAGAAGCTGAGAAGCAGGTGCCTTTTAGATATTTCAAAAGTGGAGCTAACAGGGGCGCCTGGGTGGCTCAGTCGTTAAGCGTCTGCCTTCGGCTCAGGTCGTGATCCCAGGGTCCTGGGATCGAGCCCCGCATTGGGCTCCCTGCTCCGCGGGAAGCCTGCTTCTCCCTCTCCCACTCCCGCTGCTTGTGTTCCCTCTCTCGCTGTATCTCTCTCTGTCAAATAAATAAAATCTTTAAAAAAAAAAAAAAGTGGAGCTAACAGGATTTGATGACAGATGGAGTTCCTGAAAGAAAGGGGTGGGGGAGAGCAAGGAAGATAGGAAGGAAGGAGTCAAGGATGAGTCTAAGATTTCTGTCCTACACAACTGGGAAAAAGGGGACATGTCATTGCGGAAAGGAGGAAGCCAGGCGCTGAGCAGGTAGAGGGTTGATCGGGCACTGGGTTTGGAAGTGGCAAGTATGAGAGGCCTACTGCACCATCCAGTGGATCTAAAAGGCAGTGTGGACTTGAAGGGAGAAATCTGGACCAGGCTATTTATTTGGGAACCATTACTGTGGAGATGGTACGTAGAGCCATGGGACCCGGTAAGGTAAGCTAGGGAATGAGTCGGACTACAGAGGGAAGACGTCTGATCACCTTGACTCTGTTCTCTGGCAAAGGCTTCAGGCTGAGAATCCAGAACCCACAGCCCTGATTTCTTTCTCAGAAGCACAAAGTATGTTGACCATATCAGGTCAACACACCTGAGCTGCCAACCCCGAGAAAAGGCGGAAATGCACCTCCTCCTTTGCTAACAAGTGTCCCCACACACGTGTGCAGAGCAGGGCACGAGGGACACAGGGGCCCCCTCCTGAGGTGCTCCTGCCTTCAAACACTTTTTAAATATATTCAGAACAGGAGTAAATGATGACCATATGCATCTTCCAAAATAATGATGACCTTTGACACAAACCACTGAAAACGACTTCAGAGTTTCTGTACCACACACGCTGCCTAGCATATAGAGGGTAATTTGTAAATATTTGATGAATGAATAATTATGTACATTTCTAACTAAAACCAGAAAATTTGGGACTGTGAATCCTTTACAGCTCAACAAACATGCAAAATTACTGTTCGGTGAGAGACAAATATCTGAAGGTCCCCGGTGATCTAACGCACCCCCCTTTCATAGAATGAGTAATGCTGCCTTAGGTAAATGAGCTCTGCTTCCCTTCCAGAAAAAATGAGGGAAGAACTCTTGCCACTGATTTCTCCCCCAGTGCCCTGTGCAGAGCAAATGCCCAGTAAATTGTAATGAATGTCCAATGAGTGAGTGAATAAATATTCATTAAAAATTAACCGGACAGTTAATTTAGGTCACTCACTGGAAAAAAGAAAAACAGTGAAACTAGAAAAGTATCTTTTTAATTTAAAAGGTTAATTAAGGACAAAGCTTTAAAAAAATATTTTGGTGGCTTAAGTAAGCCAAACACAACTGGGGTTCTAAACAGCTGTGATTTGTAACTTTGAAAACATTCCATTATGTTCCACAAATTAGAAAAAAGAGCAAAAGCTGCCTGACTCATTTTATGGTTCTAGTACAATTAATCTCAATTCTGAGTTAGGTAAGTAAGAAAACAAAATAACAGGCCCTCTTCACTTATAAACAGAGAAGTGAAAATCCTAAATGAAATGCTAGCTAACTGAGTTCAATTACACGTCTTATGTATAATGCATTATAATCAAGTAGCGTTTATCCTAGAAATGCAAGGATGGTTTAACATCAGAAAAACCTATCAATGGAACACATCACGAGGGCAAAATGAGAAAATCACATGATTGTCTCAGGATACAGAAAAGATAAGTGATACATGTCAGTGGGTCTGGGTCAATTCTCCAGAGGACCTATTGGTCAGATGATTGATTTCCTAAACTTACCAAATTTTCTGATTCCCAAAAGCATGTTTGTCGTTTACTATTTAAAATGGTACAGCAGTTTGTATTAGATGTATTGGCAGGCCTGTGAGAATGGCAGGGGACCAGGACTCAGATCATCTGAGACACCAGAAAACCAAAAGGCCACTGTTCTCCAAAACTGGCAAATAATCCCAAGCACCACTGTATCCCTTCAGTCTCCCCACAGAACCCACCAGACTGACCGGGGCCACTCACAAGGAGGGAAGAAAAACTACTTTGTGGTTTTCTCCGGAGGACATCCGGTCCATGCCAATGAGCAGTATCTTCCAGAAGGAAGAATTCAGGAATGAGGAAAAGAAGTAATGAAGCATCTACAGAAAAGATCATTGGGTCTAAATCAGCAAATTCATTACATAAAAGTGACTTCTGATCACAATCTCTCTTAACACTGTCCCTACATACCATCCAAAGATAGTACTTTGTGCTGTGTCTAAAATCTTCTGATTCGGCTTTAAAACAATCACATCCTTAGCAACAGACTAGAGTGATAATGTCAGAAAACAGTATTGGTTCTATGCCCACAGTTTCAATAGCATTTAAATCCAACCTTTCATAAACATTATTACATTTATTTTCTCCTCGTTTTGCCTTATATTTTTGTTTTTATAAATGGGGAACAGGTGTGTGGAGGAAGACTCACAATCAGCATGGCATGCATCGTTGAGAAGTTTCCTATGTAAAAAGCCCTCTTTTAATACCTTTGCAAAAATGTCAAGAATTTCCCATTTGAACATATTCAACGAGGGATTAAATGTGCCGGCACTCATTTCTGGTGTGTATTTCGTTAGTTAGGTCTCTCAAAGATACACAGAGTCCGAGCCTGTTCAGCACATGAATGAATGAGGCTAAGGAAAAGCCACCAACACAGAATGCAACCGTATACGTCTTGACCGAGCACAGGATGCCTGAGGTCTCATCCCATCCCGCTGCCTGCATTCCTAATTTTGTGCATTGGCATCATTTACCCAACAATGATCTACTGGGCACTTACTATGTAACAGTATTCCAGAGAGCAAGAAATGTAGCAGTAGACAAAGCAGGCTTACATTCTGGCAGGAGGAGGCAGATATGAAACAAATACGTAAATAAATATATTCTGTATCAGGTAAGAGGGTAACAGAAGGGGCAGTGGAGGCTGTCTGACATTTTGTAAAGACAGTTAAGGAAGGCCTCTCTCATGAGCTGACATGTGAGCAGAGTCCTGAAGGAAGTGAGAGCAGGAATAGCATCTGGGAGAGGAATGATCCAGGCAGGAAAAGAATAAACACTAAGGATCTGAGGCAAGGAGGGTATGCTTGCAGTGTCTGAGGCCCAACACCCATGTGCGTGTGCATGGCTCCATGTGCACGTAGGTCTGCTAGGCAGGAGTGGGGGTAGAGGGGGGGGGGGGGCTCAATCATGTAGGGCTTCCGGGCAGTTGAGAACCTCAGATTTTCACTTAGCGTAACATTTCTGAGATGCACCCGTGTTCCTGCAGGTGCTCATCTTTTGCTCCTTGATACTGTTGAGTGGTATTCCAGCAATTTGTTTATCCATTTACCAATTGATGAATAGTTGGGTTGTTTCCAGTTTGGGAGGATTATGAATAAAAGTGCTATGAACATCTGCATACGGGTCTCTGTGTGGACACATGTTTTCACTTATCTTGGGTCAAGCCCTAGGAGTAGCACTGCTGGGCCATATGGTGAGTGTATACTTAATTTCATAAGATGTTACCAGACTGTTTTCAGAGGTGGCTGTATCATTTTGCATTCCCACCAGCAATATGAGAGTTCTAGTTCCTCTGCATCCTTGTCAACATAGGGTGTTATTATCAGCCGCTAATTAGCCCTACAAATGGATGCAATGGTATCTCATTATTTTCCATTTCCCTGAAGACTAGTGATACTGAGCATCTTCTCACATAACTTTCTGGCATTCATCTTTTCTTTGAAGTGTCCGTTCAATTCTTTTGCCTTTTTTTTTTTTTTTTAAACTGGGTTGTCTTCTTAATAGTGAGTTGGAAGGCTTTTTATGTATTCTGGCTGCAACCTCTTTGCCAGGTACATGTTTTGCAAATATTTTCTCCCAGTCTGTGGCTTGCCTTTTTGTTTTCTTAACTGTGTCTTTTTTTAAAAAAAGTTTTTAGAAGTATATATACAATGAGATATTACTCAGCCATCAAAAAGAATGAAATCTTGCCACTTGCAATGATGTGGATGGAACTACAGGGTATTATGCTAAGTGAAGTAAGTCAGTCAGAGAAAGACAAATACCATATGATCTCACTCATATGTAGAATTTAAGAAATAAAACAGATGAACACAGAGGAAGGGCAGAAAAAATAAGACAAATCAGAGAGGAAGACACACTATAAGAGACCCTTAACTCTAGGGAACAAACTGAGGGTTGCTGGAGGGGAGGTGGGTGGGGGGATGGGGTAACTGGGGGATGGGCATTAAGGAGGGCACTGGATGTAATGAGCACTGGGTGTTATATGCAACTGATGAATCACTGATTTCTACCTCTGAAATTAATAATACAGTATATGTTAATCAAATTGAATTTAAATAAACATTTTTTTAAAGTTAAATAAAAATCATTTTTTTCTTTTATAATTCATGTTCTTTGTGTCTGGTTTAAGAAATTTTTTCCGTACTCCAACGTCAAAAAGATTTTCACTAACATTTTCTTCCAGAAGTTTAATAGTTTAGCTCTTATATTTAGGACTATGATCTGTTTTGAGTTCCTTTTTTCATATGATACCAGGTAAAGGTTGAGATTCACTTTCTTCTTTCCACACAGACACCTAGTTGTTGGAGCACCATTACTGAAGTGACTATCTGTTCCCCCATTGAATGACCTTAGCATCTTTACCAAAAATCAATTGGCCACGTAAATGTAGGTGTGTTTCTGGGGCTTCTACTCTTCCATTAATCTATACCTTGACCCTTATGCCACTATATATATATATATATGTGTTATATATATTATATATATAATATATACATATATGCACACACACACATATATATCTTGATTACTGGGGCAAGTTAATTTTAAGCTGTCCCTCTCGGATTTGTAAAAATTAGATCTCTAAGTGTAATTGGAGTTGATTTACCTATCCAGTCAGTGAATAAATGTGAGAATCTGAAGACCAGGGGAGAGACTGGAGATGTAAATTTGGAAGCCATCAGTTCCGAGAGGATATTTAAAGCAGGGGACACTCCCCAAGGCAAGCATGCCCACACACATGCCCTTTTTATCACACTTTGAGCTGCCTGAGCTAAGAAAGTGCACAACCTCTCTGATCCGTAAGCAGTGAGGCTTCTATCCTTAGCAATGCCAACAGGGTCCAATGCAGCGCTATCTAATTTGGATCCGCTAGATTTCCACGGAGCAAATCGAGTCCCAGATGCAGCCTGGAGGCTCAGGAAGTCAAAGCCTCCCTTCTCCAATTTGAAAAAAAAAAAAAAAAGGCAATTCGGTAACAAGCCCAAATCACAGGGTTGTGCATGAACAACTAATAACAGTAACACGTAAACATTTAGGAACAGCCTCCTGGGGAAAATCCAGCGACCTTTCTTTCTACAGAAGGGTGTCTGAGGGTCACAGAATCCATTTCCACATCTCCTAACCGTGCTCAATATCAGCAGCAGAGCATGCATGCAAACAACTTCTGGAGCGTTCATCTCGAGTCTGAAAGAGCCCGCAGACTCTGAGGCCAGCCTGACCCCAACACTGACTCATCAGAGGAGCGTGGGGGGTGCCTGAAGTCCCAGCCAGGCTCCGGGCCGACGTGCAGAGGTCAGCACCGCAGAGCATTTCCTACCGAAAACAGACAATGCGGACGCGGGCGTGCAGGGCATACACTGCGGGCAGTGTTCGGCATACAGCAGGTACTCCGTAAGTACTTGGGGAACAAGCAGACATACACAAAAACAACTTGCATCACGAGCTGAGACACAGAGACTCTGTGGTCAGCCTTGCCAATGAAGTGACCATCGACATCACAGATTACAGACGTGAATGGATGTCACCGCAGCGGTAACAGTGACAAGAGCGGCCGAGCGCCCCCACCCCCGCCCCGTCCTGTGAGTCCTCTTCTCAGCCTTTCACACGACGCGACTCAATCATCTTAGCAGGTGGTACTGTCGTTAACTCCATCTTACCGGAAGGTAAATGGAAGGTACTAGGATTCCAGGGCTGGTCTGGGTGATCCGGCTGTGGGTTTTCCCCAGCCCACGTGTTAGCCGCCAGGCTCGTCTTCCCAGCCTTTCCTTCACCTCAAGCCTAAGATCGTACCTGCGAATTCCATTTCCGTCCTTTGTTATCTTACCGCAACCTAACTCACACAACTTCAGAACTCAAGCCCACTTGTTACAGAACCCACTGGTAAGTTTAGGGTTGGCTGCAAGTCTTTGCCCCGGGGTGTGAATTCGGTCCACTTAGTCTTGGGGGCGGAGAGCAGTGCTGAGGGAAAGAGGTAATATTCCGAACCTGACGTCAATTCATTAGAAAGCATCTGTGGGGGCGCCTGGGTGGCTCAGTTGGTTAAGCAACTGCCTTCGGCTCAGGTCATGATCCTGGAGTCCCGGGATCGAGTCCCGCATCGGGCTCCCTGCTCGGCAGGGAGTCTACTTCTCCCTCCGACCCTCCCCCCTCTCATGTGCTCTCTCTCTCTCATTCTCTCACTCAAATAAATAAATTAAAAAAAAAAGGGGGGGTGCCTGGGTGGCTCAGTCGTTAAGCGTCTGCCTTCGGCTCAGGTCATGATTCCTGGAGTCCCTGGATCGAGTCCCGCATCGGGCTCCCTGCTCGGCGGGGAGTCTGCTTCTCCCTCTGACCCTCCCCCCTCTCATGTGCTCTCTCTCTCTCATTCTCTCACTCAAATAAATAAATTAAAAAAAAAGGGGGGGGGGTGCCTGGGTGGCTCAGTCGTTAAGCGACTGCCTTCGGCTCAGGTCATGATCCTGGAGTCCCGGGATCGAGTCCCGCATCGGGCTCCCTGCTCGGCAGGGAGCCTGCTTCTCCCTCTGACCCTCCCCCCTCTCATGTGCTCTCTGTTTCTCTCATTCTCTCTGTCTCAAATAAATAAATAAGGTCTTTAAAAAAAAAAAGAAAGCATCTGTGGCCGCTGGGGCCGTATCATCAACAGCAGCATTTACCTCCGTAGGAATTATACTGTGGATACGGTGCTTGGATGCCTACAGCCGATGGACGAGACATGCAGGAAACCATATTTGGCTGGCCATATTTACAAAAGAAAATTCAAGAACAACTGGTGAATCACTGGTAAGCCGTAAATGCCCCTGAATAATTATCCTTGTTACTACCACCAGCCAAAATAAGCCCAGAAACACACAATAGAGACACACGTAAGTTTTCAACCTGCTAGAAATTGATTTTGGTAGTCGCTGGCCCTCTGACATTTTAGAACTTGGGTTCTCATACATGATTAGCTCCTCGGCCTAATTCACACGTACCACATACTATTATAACAAGGGGGAAAGGAGCGTGACAATCTAGAAAAGGAATAAATATGCTTTTGTCTCATAATCCAGTGTTAACAGGTATGAAACAATGTTGAAAGAGACAGCAAAGGTCTCCCTTCGGGGGAACTCCTGTCATGTCTGCGAGTTCTTAGCACAGTATGTCTGGCACACGGTAAGGGCTTCAGCAGCGACAGGCTATCTTCTTTTATGATTATGAATGTTTCCAGCAGGAACCCCCCTCTCAGGGAGTCTATTAACTTCTCTTTTTGGTCAAGCTATGTACAAGAATTTAGTCAATCTTAAAATATGGATCCGGTTCATTGTGAACAATTATGTTTTATTTATAAAAACTGCAAGCAGGTTGATTTTCGTTTGTACTTTTAGCAACAATCTTATATATAATGTGATAAAAATATCCTTAAATACAGTACATTATATTTATGATGTATACAAGAACACAAGTACTTGGGGTGCCTAGGTGACTCCACTGGTTAAGCACCTGACTCTTGATTTCGGCTCAGGTCATGATCGCTGGATCGTGAGATTGAGCCCCGCATTGGGCTCCACGCTGGGTGTGGAGTCCACTTGAGATTCTCTCTCTCTCCCTCTGCCCCTCCCTCCAGCCCCTGCTCTCACGCGCTGTCTCTCCCTCTAAAAACAACAACAAAAAAACAACAACAACAAAAACAGAACTTTATATGCTAACAGTGGCAAATAATACTCTTCTCCAAAACTGTGATTATTCAGGGTAGGCTAACATTAGGTGAAACAGCCCCAAGGGCAGTGGCCCAAGTCCAGGGCTAGTTAGCTCTCCTCCAAGTGGTGACTCAGGGACAGGCCTCGTCCAACTTGTAACTCTGCCGTTTCCCCACACGACCTCCAAAATTGCAATGGAAGGGGAAGGGAGGGTGGGAGAATCTAATGGGCCAGGCCCGGAAGATGCATCTGTGTGGCTCCAGCCCAGCTGAGAGGGTGGCTGTGTGCCCAGGAGGAAGGAACATGAAGCAGAGTCGGGAATCATGTGATAGTTTCGCTGCCACATTCTCTACATACACAATTGACACTTGCCTTGTATTTTACAAGTGTTTACATGGCACTTTCTAGTTATGTCTTATTTCCTTATCGTTAGAAAAAGCTGCAAAGCTGCTGTGGTCATTGCCACTTTACAAAGAAGCAGCTAAGGCTTGGAGAAGTCATTTAGTGTCCAAGCAGAAGAGTGACGTGGTGAAGACATCCCCGCCCCCTGGATCCGGATCGCAAGCCCTTGCCCCTGTTTGTGGCACCAAACTGAACATCGAGAACACCGGACAGACGGAGTTTCCGTGACAGAACAGACTTACAACAGAACTAGGGTTGTCTTTCCACCCTCGGTGTAATTCGGTGCGATTTAATCCCATAAAACAATCCACGTGGGTGGAGTCAACAGAACAGTTCAGGCTGCCTCCTACAAGTAAGCAGTTGTGTGTCGACCATTTCAGGGAGTGTTTCAAAAATGAAATAGGAATTACTATGGCAACTATCCCCAAATGCGACCTCTGGTTCTTGTTTTGGAAGTTGCAGATACAGGGGCAAATATAGAACAGCAGGATTCAAATGAAAATTAATGATGTGAGGGGCGCCTGGGTGGCTCAGTCATTAAGCGTCTGCCTTCAGCTCAGGGCATGATCCCAAGGTCCTGGGATCAAGTCCCGAATCGGGCTCCCTGCTCGGCGGGGAGCCTGCTTCTCCCTCTCCCCTTGCCCCACCCCCTGCTAGTGCTCGTGCTCTCTCTCTCTCTCTAATAAATAAATAAAATCTTTAAAAAAAAAGAAAAAGAAAATTGATGTGAAAAAGAATTCTATGCAACTGGAGTCAAATTCACAGCCCTACACCTTCAATGAAAAGTGAATCTCAGGCGTCACATTCATTGCCATGGTGACAAGGAGAGGACTGGTGCTTGGAGACGGGACAGGACACACAGCTGGGGACTCAAAACCTGAGGGGGATCCAAGCCGATCAGAGGAGTGGCTAGTCCTCCATCGACAAGACGGCCTTCCTGATGGGAAGAGGCTCAAAGCACGGTCTTAGAGAACGAGATCTGTACTCGTTGGCTGGGAGCGGGGCAGATGTACTTTCCATCGCTTCCTTCCCCATGTTCTCTGTCCAGCATCAATATTTCCATGTTTGGGATGAAACAGATTTACCTAACATTTAAAGGAATGATTTTCTCCTTTCAAAACAAGGAGAAATGTGCAGTATCAGATCTGGATTCCAGAAACCCTGGCAGAGGACGACCCGGTGTCCCAAACTTTCTTGCCAGGGTTCCAGTGTATGCCCAGGAGGCCCGGAACAAAGTTCCGGATGTGGTAGCAGCTTTTGGCTCTGACCGGTTTTGGCTGCTAGAACTACCTGGCGACTGATTTACTCCTTAATTTCAATTCTTTTTTCTCCATCAAAATAATTCTACACGAATCATTTCCATGTTTCCAAGGCAAAAATATAAAAAAAACAAAAAGCTACAAGCAAAAAAAAGCCTTCAAACAGGAATGGGTTTGCTATCCAACAACCCTTTCAGGAAACCGTTGGGTAGAACCAGGCAATGTAATGGGCAATTTGGTCTCGACTTCCCCAATCAGGAAGAACGCCTGTGCTCACATGTATACACACATCCATCCCCAGGCAAGCCCCGCACCAGACCATGAGCTTCCAGTGAGACCGAATTCCTGTAGGAGGGCAGTTTCCTTTTCGCTATAGCAACATAATGCTTCATTACACCAAGACATAGCACTCTCCGATCTGCCAGGTAAGTAAAGAACGAAGCTTAAAATTTACAGTCACCTTTAACGTGCTAAGCATTTCCACCTAAAATGAACGTGTCCGGGGCGCCTGGGTGGCTCAGTCGTTAAGCGTCTGCCTTCGCCTCAGGTCATGGTCCCAGGGTCCTGGGATCGAGCCCCCCATCGGGCTCCCCGCTCGGCGGGAAGCCTGCTTCTCCCTCTCCCACTCCCCCTGCTTGTGTTCCCTCTCTCGCTGTGTCTCTCTCTGTCAAATAAATAAAATCTTTAAAAAAAAATAAAAATAAAAAAATAAAAAATAAATAAAATGAACGTGTCCTACCAACCCCTTCCCGTTCCGTGTTTGATTCTTCCCAGGGCTGAGGTGCAAACTGGCCTTCCGGAGGCCCGCTGGTTCTAAGCCCATCCCCCAGGCTCAATGCAATGCTCCCAGCAGGTGCTATGACTGCCACACAGCCAAACCCCCAGTCACACCCTGAGCTGCTGACAAGAGCCCGGGGCCTGTCTCTACTTTTGTTTTGTGGGCATCAGCAGAAAGAATTTCAAGCCACCTGTGGCCAGTAAATACAGTTATTCTTCTGGGTCAGACAAGATGCCAGATGTAGCCAACGGACCTGCTCAAAGCCTCTACAGTTGACCATCCCCAAATCATCTGCCCTGGGCTAGGAACTGACAAACTGGCCGAGCCCACCTTCAGTTTCCCCAGGTGAGTGGGTCTCATGACGAAGCAAGATGTCACACTGAGCTAAGAAACTCTCACCCGCCCTCTTCCTACATACTGATCCCTCTGTCCTCCGTGGTCTTCAACAGGCACAGGAGTCCCTTGGCCGGAACTTGAGGAAGCATCTATATTTCTTTTGTATGTATTAAAGGCTGCAATATTAGGTAGCATCTCTAATAAAATATAAGACATCTAGAAAGAACACCAGGTTTTTGGTGTTCTTTATGTGATCATTAAACACCTCCCTCGGTTCTACTGAGGAGTGAAGCTAGACGCAACCCAACCCGGGCATTCAGTAATGCGACCTCAGATTGGTACGAGGTTTGACAGTTTACAAACTGTTTCTGTATTTTATCTTCTTAACAGCTCGGCCAGCAAGGCCAGGCAGGGACAATCATCTCCATTTTGCCACGGGCAAACCGCAATGAGGGAACACAAAGGGTGGAAAGCTAATGAGGGATGATGCGCTGACTTCCCACCCAAACGAGCTGGCTCCATACCCACGAAGCCATGCCAGAAACGGGACAACAGGACATTGTTTGAATCGCAAAGACCAATCTGAGGTCGCATTACTGAATGCCCAGGTTCGGTTGCTTCTAGCTTCACTCCTCAGTAGAACTGAGGGAGGTGTTTAATGATCACATAAAGAACACCAAAAACCTGGTGTTTTTGCTAGATGTCTTATATTTTATTAGAGATGCTACCTAATATTGCAGCATTTAATACATACAAAGCCGGTGGGATGTCCAGCTTCGGAGATACGAAGGTAGCGAAGACGAAAAGATGCTTCCAAATTTTAAACGGGGAAAAAAAAAAACAACAACCCTCGTGGTTAACCCTCACTACTCTGTCAAAAATAAAAGCAACGTTGAGGTAACCCCTGAAAGGGGCTCAGATCGGCACCATGTCGCTCATCCCGGGCCACACGGATATCCGAGCCCGACCGTGGCTGTGTGTATGTGTGGGAGGGCAGCAGGAAGGACATGACCACCTCGGCTCTGTGGCGGGTTAAGCAGGCTGATTGAACACTGCTGCTAATTAAGGGCCCCTCTCATCTGGCAGGACCACCAGGCTACCTTCTGCACTTGTTCATGACCACAGCCCCTCGCTCAGAAATTAACTCTTGATGAGTGCAGACAGGGGCCCAGCTGGTCCTCCTGAGTCCTCCCAAATAGATAAATGAAGTGTAATAAGAATGCTGCTGACGGCCAAGACAAGGAGGTCTCTCCGTGACCTCTTGGTAAAATCCAGAGTATACTTTTACAGTGACTTAATTCTCTGCACTGGGGATACTTAATGCAGCCAGGAAGGGTGTGAATAGGCTGATGGCCACAGGGACAGCGTTGAGAAGTCCATCACCAAATGTCCACTTATTAAGTACGAGCAAAAAGAATAAAGAGGCAATGTATGAGGAACTAATTTTCAATTGGCCGGTATTTTCACTGGGGGAGATGGGGCTGTTTTTCCCCAGAACTATTCACGAGTCTAGGGACAATGGTGGCTTTTATTATAGTCTGCAAATTGTACAATCATTGCGCTCGGGTTTAAAATATTAAACACTCACGTCCTATCACTTAGAGAGGAAATCTCTCCTTCAAGCTCTGTTTAAGAAGAGGGAAATGGTGGCCTTTATTGTCCGGGCCTTTCAGATAGAGAAACTAGATGGAAAGATGTATTCTGGCTCACACAGCAAAGCCGTTGGGGGGGGGATGGGACTGGAATCCAGAGGTCCAGCCACTCAGTTTAGTGCCCTGTAGGTCAGAGAATTCTCCACCCTTTTATCTCAGTAAGTCAACAGGTGGCAAAGGGGAGGGCGTGGAGAGAGGACACTGGGGACCATGTGTGGTCACCGACAGTCCCACGGTACTGGCCCACAGTGACCAATGCCAAGTGTGGCTCCTGAGTGTGACATCCTCCTTGAGATGTGACAAAGGGACAAAGGGCAGGCTGTGAACCACTGCTCTGGGCTCTCGATCATACTGAAGCCACATCCTCCTGTGACTTTTGAAAGGAGCAGGGGCGATCTCCAAAGCAACAGATGAAATGACAGCACTAGTCAATTTGTTTTTCTGTTGACAGAGCAAAAAGCAGTGACTGGGCCAGACGCAAGACAGTAAGATGAAGGAATGGTCAGGAAAGGCATTTGATGCCTTTATGTAAAATTTTAAAAATAAAAGGATGCCATGGAGAAATCGCCACAGTTCCCCAGGGACCGAAATGGAAGGATGGAAGGAGGTGTGGGAAGTCAGTGAAGACACCTCATTGCTTTAGAGAGTGTATTAGTTACCAATTGCTGTGTAACAAATTTCCCCCAAACCCGGCAGCTTAAGACACATTTTTTGTCTCCCAGTTTCGGAGGGTCAGGAGTCTGGGAGTTGCTCAGCTGGGTGCTTCCGGCTCAGTATCTCCCACACATTGCAAGGAAGGTGTCAGCTGGGGCTATGGTCATCTCAAGGCTTGACTGGGCGGGGACCCACATCTGAGTTCACGTACACACCCACCCGCAGGCCTCAGCTTCTCACGAAATAAACATCAGTTTCTAGCCACGTGGGCCTCACCACAAGGTGACTCACTGCATGTCAGCTTGCTCCTCCCAGAGCAATAGCTCCAAAAAGAGGGAGTGAGAGAAGCCCAGCAAGACAGAAGTCACAATCCTTTTCATAACAGACTCTCAGAAGTGACATCCCATTACTTTTGCCATATTCTCTTTGTTAAAAGTGAGCCTTTAGGTCCAGCCCACACTCAAGGGGAGGGGCTTACAGAGGAGCATGCATTGCTGGAAGGCAGAAATCACTGGGACCCTCTCAAAGGCGGCTTACCAGAGAGATTCCTCATTCCTTGTTCCTTGGATAAACCTAGAGATGAATTCTTCCACAGTGAGCCTCTTCAGAGTATATGTGGGCTACCCATCATCATCTTCACATTCAACATCCTTTCTCACATAAGTGAGAATATCTTCACCCAAGGCGTGGAGTTCTAAATATTCGGAAAACATGACACACACACCAGCCTGATGTCATTTTAGGCATAGATGCCCAGAGCTGGTAATCCTGAGAACTGACTGTGTGCGGCTCCTCCTTTCATGTGAGCTGCCCACAGACTGGTGTAGCTGCTTCCCAGGGCTCAGCTCTGCACCCTTCCAGAAGGAAAGGATGTGCATACATCCTCACAGTAATAACCACTAACATTTGTTAAGAGAGTCTGATGGCCAAGTACCCAGTCAGGACTCTGCATCCATCAGCACATTTCATCCTAACAATGAGCCGACTCCATAGATGAGGAAACAGGGATGGACCCAGGACATGTAATTCCCTACTGCTTGGGATCCACCAGTTAGTGTGAATAGTGCTGATTAGCTCCTGGGGATTCTCTGTTGCATTAAGGTGAGCATCAGACACCAAGAGATCTCATGACTGAATGGTTCTATTATATGTCCATCACACAACTATCGGCTCAGAAAATCTAAAGGAATTAGTAAAAAGCTATTAGAATAAAAATAAATTTACTAAAGTGCCAAAATAGAGAATGTAGAAAAGCCAAGTGTTAATATATAACTACGTACTAGTAACAGCTAAAAAGTAAATTTTGTGATAACCCATGCTCATTGTAGAAAATTTGAGAATGTAGCAAGTAAGACTAGGATATTACATTACTTAGGATTCTCCTTCCAAAAAGCATTTTGGTATATTTCCTTAAACTTTTTTTTATACTTTGTGGGTGTGTGTTTTGTTTTTTTGTTTTTTGTTTTTTTTGTCATACTACAATGGCTGAGTATCCTTTTTTCACTTAGCACAACATTAGGAGCATTTTACCCATATTAGTAAATGTTTTTCACCCATATTAATAAATGTTCTTCAGGGTGCCTGGCTAGCTCATTCAGTAGAGCATACAAGTCTTGATCTGTGTTGTGAGCTCAAGCCCCACATTGAGGGTATAGCCTAATTAAAAAAAAGAAGAAGAAGAAATAGAAAAGAAAATAACCAGGGCAAAATAAATGTCTTAAAATATGTTCTTCAAAAATTCAATTTTAAATGGCTACCATCATATTATTATAACCTAATTTTAAAAATGATTTCCTTTTACTCATTTAATGGGTCACAAAATAAACAAAAATTTTGTTCCTGTTTCTCATTTCCTGCCTTTAACAAAAATTATTTGAATATCCATTTCAATTCTTATGTTGGCTTTTTAGCTATACTTCCTTGCATTTTTAAGTGGCTGCATCAGGGATTATAATATACATCATAACTTTTCATAGCCCACTTATATTCAATATTGTACCACTTCCTGTAAAATACAGAAATCTCTCAACAATAGAGGTTCATGCCTACCCTTACGGTTGTTATAGGTACCATATCTGCAAATGTTACAAGCCCCACAAGACAGTTACAATTTTTGCTTTTAATAGTTACAGGATTGACAAAGAAATTAAGAGAGAAAAGCACAAAGGAAAAAATAGTATTTTGTATTTACCCCAATATTTACCATTTCGGTTATTCTTCATTTTTCCCCAGTTCCCATCTGGTGTCATTTCCCTCCAGCTTTAGGAAGTTCCTCTAGCACTTCTTGAAATTCAGGTCTGCTGGAGATGAATTCTCATCATTTTCTTTATCTAAAATGTCCTGATTTTCCTTTCATTCCTTTTTTTTTTTTTTAAAGCAGGCTCCATGCCCAGCATGGAGCCCAACATGGGGCTTGAACTCACAACCCTGAGATCAAGACCTGAGCTGAGATCAAGAGCTGGATGCTTAACGGACTGAGCCACCCAGGCACCCTGCTTCATTATTTTAAAAAAAAAGTACTGTGGCAAAATATACATAATAAAATTTACTATTTTATCCATTTTTAAAGGTAAAATTCAGTGGCATGAAAAACATTCGTGTTGTTGTACAACCATCACCACCATCCATCTCTGAACCTTTTGATCATCCCAATCCTTCATTCTTGAAGGATTTTACTAGATGCAGAATTCTGAGAAGAGAATTGCTGTCTTTCAGCACTTTAAAGATGTTGTTCCCTTCTCCCCTGGCCCCTGTAGTCATCCATTAATTGGACTATGGTTCCCTTGTATTGTTTCTCTCTTGTTGCTTTCAAGGTTTGCTCTTGACCTTTGGTTTTCAACAGTGTGAAAGAGTCAGCACGTGCTTCCCTGTATTTACTCTGCTTGACGCTCTTCAACCACCTTGTAGCTGTACATTTCTGCTTTTCATAAAATTTGGAAAAGTTTAAGCCATTCTTTATTCTTTTTTTTTTTTTTTTTTTTTTGCTGTCCCATCTTTGCTCTCTCTCTGTCATTTCCATTTGACTGTGAAGTCCACTCAAATGAATATTTTATTTCAGGTACTGTATTTTCAGTTCTAGAATTTCCATTTGGTTCTTCATTTATCATTTCCATTTCTCTGCTGAGATAGCCTGTCTTTTCCTTCCTGGTGAGCTTATACAGTTTTAATTCATTGACCACAGTTCTAACAGTCACAGCAAAATCCTCTTCTGCTCCTCCCCATCCCTGCTTCATCGTGGGGCTGGACTCAGTTGATTTTCCTTTCTCCTAAGAGGATGTTCTATTTTCTGTGTTCTTCAATTGTGGAGTATTTTAGCTTCATATTCTAAATGTGACAAATGTTAAATTGCATAGATTCTGGATTTTCTTATTTTTCTTTGATGAATGTTTTTTCTTTTCTTTTTTCTTAAAGATTTATTTACTTTTTTTAGAGAGAGAGAGAGCGCACATGCATGTGATTGGGGGAAAGGGCAGAGGGAGAAGGAAAGAGAGAATCTCAAGCAGACTCCCCGCTGAGCCAAGAGCCCCACGCAGAGCCCAATTCCAGGATCCTGAGATCATGACCTGAGCCAAAACCAAGAGTCAGACACTTAACTGACGGAGCCATCCAGGCGCCCTGAATGTTGTTTCTTTTGTTTTGGTTGGCAACTACCTTGGCTGAACCAGAATTGCAAACTCTGTCCCTCTGGGCAGCAGCTTTACTCTCAGTTCCGATCTTCTGTCATTACCTGAGGTGCTTTTAGTCTATTCCACGCAGGAGTGGTTCAACAGTTGAAGATGGGCATCAGCAGAATTTGGAGATGCCTTCTCTGACCCTTTTACTGCATTGCCAGCACTTGGCCTTGGGCTTACTTTGGATGGCTCTAGTCCTTCCCTTTCCAAGGAGGGAGTCCCACAGAGCCTGCCTGCTTCTGTTCACTCTTCAGTGTGACTTAGGGTAAATGCTTTTTGTTTTATGCTCAGTTGCATGGTTATTTTCAGGGTGAGAGGGAGGAGTCTGGTAAGCTCTTGGTCCATCATTCTCAGAAGGAGAAGTTAAAGATCTCCATTTCTAAGTATCATTCACCACTAAAAAGAACCAAATTGGCCAAATCTGGACCAATTCAGTAAAGAATAAGAACCGTGATTGATTATAAGATAATAATTCACAAGTCCATAGCACGAGATGAGAGAGTCAAGATAGAGAACAAAAGAGAAGTAAATCACTCATTTGCTGCTCCTGGAGTGACTAGTACATCAACTTCCTACTCTGAAAATGATTCTTTACAGAATAATATCAGTTAATAAATGAAGAAAGAAAAATAGGTAAGAAAAATCTCCATTTTGCAAACCTTAGAATTGGTTCAAGCAAGGATCACTAATAAGGTTACCAGAGAACAGAATATTTCCTGGTGTGCCAAAGTGATGTTCCATAAATTGCTCACAGAAAGAGACCTTGATTGTGGAGAGAACAGGAAGTAAAGCTCCTTGACAAGAGATTGAACTTAGTATCAATGAGAAAGGTACAATATGATGCAACATGATATGAAATACACAGCATCACCTAGGAAGCTTTTCTGCCCAAAATATTTAAAGTGAATCAAATCAAATTTTTAGACCTCACTTCCAGTTTACAAGAAATCCAGGGGCTAAAGGAACAAAAATGTCACCACAAGGAAAACAGCCAAATCCAGAATATGGGGTATTCTTTAAGATAACTGCCTTGGCTAGGTGATAGACATTGGGGAGGGTATGTGCTATGGTGAGCGCTGTGAATTGTGCAAGACTGTTGAATCGCAGATCTGTACCTCTGAAGCAAATAATACATTATATGTTAAAAAAAGAAGAAGAAGAAGAAGAAGATAGCAGGAGGGGAAGAATGAAGGGGGGGAAATCGGAGGGGGAGACGAACCATGAGAGACTATGGACTCTGAAAAACTGAGGGTTCTAGAGGGGAGGGGGGTGGGGGGATGGGTTAGCCTGGAGATGGGTATTAAAGAGGGCAAGTCCTGCATGGAGCACTGGGTGTTATGCACAAACAATGAATCATGGAACACTACATCAGAAACTAATGATGTAATGTATGGTGATTAACATAACATAATAATAAAAAAATAAAAATAATAAATAATAAAAAATAATAAAATAAATAAATAAATAAGAGATAACTGCCTTGGTCTCTCCAAAACCTTGATGTCATTTTTTTTAAGGGATAAAAGAAACATAATAAACAAGTGCAATGCACCGTGATGATTGGGTCCCGGTTAGAAATAAACAGTAATACAAGACATTTTTTATGCAAAAAAGTGTATTTCCCTCAAACCACAGTATATATTTAAGAAATTTAAGTATGAACTAGATATTACTGAGTTAATATTTATATAAGAAATATTGGGGGCACCTGGGTGGCTCAGTTGGTTAAGCGACTGCCTTCAGCTCAGGTCATGATCCTGGAGTCCCTGGATCGAGTCCCGCATCGGGCTCCCTGCTCGGCAGGGAGTCTGCTTCTCCCTCTGACCCTCCCCCCTCTCATGTGCTCTCTCTCTCTCATTCTCTCTCTCTCTCAAAATAAATAAATAAAATCTTAAAAAAAAAAAAAAGAAATATTGGTATTGTGCTTATGTAGCAGAAAATCTTTAAGAGATGCATGCTGAAGCCTTTAGGGGTGATGTGTAAAGAAGTCTACAACTGGGCGCCTGGGTGGCTCAGTTGGTTAAGCAACTGCCTTCGGCTCAAGTCATGATCCTGGAGTCCTGGGATCGAGTCCCACATCGGGCTTCCTGCTCAGCGGGGGGTCTGCTTCCCCCTCTGCCCTCTTCCCTCTCGTGCTCTCTGTCACTCATTCTCTCTCTCTCAAATAAATAAATAAAATCTTTAAAAAAAAAAAAAGAAGTCTACAACTTACTTTCAAATGCTGTATCCAAACAAACAAAGAAAAAAAGGACAAATTATAAACAGCTGCTGAAGCCAGGTGTTGAGTATTACTGGTACACAGTGTACTGTTTCTTCAACTTTCCAGTATATTTCAATTTTTCCATAATAAAAATTTGGAGAAAAAAATTCTAGTCCACTCTTTTGGATGGTTCTGACTCTAAATCAGGGATGAAATCCAAATGAAAGTGATTTTTTGTAGTCAATCTTGAAATGGCATATAGGTGACAAGCCAACCACAGCCAGTCTCCACTCTGGAAGTGACACAGAGGACAAGAATGGCTGGTAGGAAATACCTGTCCCTCCAGGGTCCATTACTTGCTGACCCATGACTCTGGGAAAATAAAAAACAGCACCTCTGAGAATAAGGTTGATTGGGATCACTGGATAAAAGTGAGGTTTCAGTGCTATTAATTCATATATTCACATATTGATTTACAATACACCAGATGCTGAGGTAAGCAACGGAGGGTATATCCCAGCCTTTGTGGAACTACAGTCTAGTCAGACGGAGAAAACAGACTGTTACAAACCAGTAGAATAAGAAGGATGCTGAGTCAGTCATGTAGAGTGTTTGGGAGTACAAACATAGAAGGGGCAGCGGGGAGAAGAGCAGCACTGTGGCGGCCATGGGGAGAAGATAGCAGATCTCCTTCAAGAGAAACTAGTTGACTGATGGCATCCAGCCACTGCCAGGATACAGTCCAGCTCCAGGTCCACATATTAGGTGCACAGTCGGTGTTTAGTAAACAAATTAGTGAATCTCCATTACCCATGCCCTCCTTGGTCCCCACGAGTACTTCAGATAACTGTGATGCTCACACAGGTCTCAGTTCTAATAATCTAGTGCTCCCTAACAAACCACCCCAAACATTAGTGGTTTAAATAACTCCATTATTTATTTTGCTCACAAATCCGCATTTGGGGCACTGGACGCAGAGGATCTATTTCCAAGAATGGCGGCATGCACAACGCTAGCGGGTTGGCGCCAGCTGGGAGTTCAGCTAAAGCCGGTCCAGAACTCAGTTCTCCATAGAGCCACACAGGCTTCCGCATGATGAATGGACTCAAGAGCAAGCGTCCCAAGAGACAAGAAGTGGAAGCCACCATTTCTCAAGGCCTGGGCCCAGAAACGAGCACACTGTCACTTCTACCATTCTATTGGTCAAAGCAGTCACAGAGCCCACCCAATCCCAAGGAGAGGGGACATGGACCCAACCTACTCATGGAAGGATCAAGCCTAGCCACATCCTCTTCTTTTGAAATGGGCTCTTTACGAACTAAAAAAGTGTATTTCCCTCAAACCACAGTATATATACACACACACAACATCAGTATCCACTCTGTTTGGATTTGTTACCTGGAGCTTGGTAAAAAATAACAGGCTCCCCTTACCAAGTCAAAGAAGGCTTTGAAAAGAATGCACATTGTCTTAAAGTGTGGGAACAAAACTGCAAGTTTGCAGTTTCCTTAACTAAATCCAATGTTCATTCACTTATACATTTTTTGAGCAATTACCATATGTTGTCTTAGGAGCAGCAGGGAATACGAAGATTAACCAAATATGGCATTTTCAAATTGCTCACAATCTAGGAGGAAAACAAATACACATGTTACAATTAACTCCAATGGGATGGAATTCAGGGATGCCAACAATGAGCAAAACCCAAGGAGCCAAAAAGAGAAGGGAAGGAAACAGAGAGAAAGCTGACATTCTCCACATTCATCCCCACAGAGGTCAACTTACATCTTCTATCCCTTTAATTTATGCATTTCTAACAACATCAATATAATTTGAAAAATGACTATTAATTTTATACAGTATTTAAAAACTTCAAAAATCTATTTGCTAAAACAATATATGTATGCATGAGATAGAAACCCCACCCCTACGCCTATATAACAGTAGCTCTGGCTTTTCCCAATTCCTCACCCTGGTCTTGTCACCTTCCAATCACAGACCTGAAACCAGCTCAGAGTATTAACATCTCATTGCCTGCCCCTAAATTACGTTTGGCTCAAATATCAAAATAACACCCAGCTAGAAATTGACATTCATGTACTCCTAAGGCTACTTACCACCCAGGAACTTTGGTTGATTCCAGGAATCAATAAGGAGAGTAATATCCTAAAGAATTATTATTATTACAAGCATCAGGAGAGGTCAAAAGCTAAAGAATTTACTCCTGAAGATTTAAAGTACTTTATTTTTGTGACTTCCCTTAATCCTACCTCTCTTTAAGACTTCCATCAACTCCTTCTGTCATTTAAAGTGTTTTAAAGGGTTTGTTGCAGATTAAGAATGGGCACAGATTCCCTGACACCCACTGAAGGGCTGGGGGGGGGGGTATGTCCCTTCCCCTTGAACCTGGGTGGGTTCTGTAAATGTTCTGACCAACAGAATACATTGGAACAATCTCCCACCCAGGCCTTAAGAGATTGGGAGCTCTCACTGCCTGTTTCTTGGAATGTTCTCTGGGAGCCCTGAGCTGCCATGTAAAAAGTCTGAAAGCCTTGAGGTAGTCACACTGGAGAGACCAAGAACTCCACCCCAGGACCACAACCGTCCAGCCCTCCCACCAAGGAGACAGTCGTGTAAGTAAAGCCATCTTCGTCCCTCCAGCCCAGCCCATCCACCAGTGAGTACCACCATGTGACCTCAGCCAACACAGCATAGAGATGAGTAACTCAGCTCAAACTTGACCACATTTCTTACCCAGAAAATCGTAAGATCTAATAAAATTGTTGTTAAAAGCCATTAAGGTTTGGGATGGTTTGAACTGCAGCAGTAGATACCAGAATAAATTTTAATCTTGAAACTCATAACTTTGGTTAAATGTATGCAAAAAAGAAAAATGTAATTGCAGAGGGACTACGAGCAGAATATTCTCCTCACAGCTGAACTACTACCCCTGATAGCTATCAGCAAAGATTAGCTCCTGTTTCAGACAGTTTGTCTAAAAATAATGTATTTCATAGAGGATGCAATGTAACTGTATTACATTTTAATAAGTTATCCTTTAAATATCATTCACAATATTTTCCAGTTTTTACACTTTTAACTGCCAAGCATCTAGTCTATGATTTATTGGATTCTACCCAGAGAGCACACTTTCATCTCTTTAATGATATAACTGCCATGCCCTTAGACGTTTTATTATTCTAATGTATCACAATCCAAGCTAGTAGTGACGTGCTTATCTTTTTTTTAAATTTTTTTATTATGTTATGTTAATCACCATACATTACATCATTAGTTTTTGATGTAGTGTTCCATGATTCATTGTTTGCGTATAACACCCAGTGCTCCATGCAGAACGTGCCCTCTTTAATACCCATCACCAGGCTAACCCACCCCCCAACCCCCTCCCCTCTGGAACCCTCAGTTTGTTTCTAAGAGTCCACAGTCTCTCATAGTTCGTCTCCCCCTCCGATTCCCCCCCTTCATTTTTCCCTTCCTGCTATCTTCTTCTTTTTTTTTTAACATATAATGTATTATTTGTTTCAGAGGTACAGATCTGTGATTCAACAGTCTTGCACAATTCACAGCGCTCACCATAGCACATACCCTCCCCAATGTCTATCACCCAGCCACCCCATCCCTCCCACCCCCCTCCACTCCAGCAGCCCTCAGTTTGTTTCCTGAGAATAAGAATTCCTCATATCAGTGAGGTCATATGATACATGTCTTTCTCTGAGTGACGTGCTTATCTTTAAGGACCATGCACAGCATGCATCTCTCCATTTTTAGAAACCGATCTTCAAAAACTATAACCCAGTACAGGATAGTTGAGGCCAGAGAAGCAGAGACCTCTCCTTCAGTAGGCTGGATCCATGCCTCAAGGAGGGCCCAATCACCACACTGTTAATAAGCTAGAATACCCTTCCCACTGCCACTATAGTGAATGCAGGAGAACTAGAATCTCAGCTTCACAGTCCAGAAATTGGGAGACAACACAGTTGGCCTCTTAGGAAACAGAGTATGAAAATAAGATTCATTCAGTAGTGGTCTGTAGAGAAATGTGGGTCAAAAATCAAATAATGTAGCAGGCGCCTGGGTGGCTCAGTCGGTTAAGCATCTGCCTTTGGCTCTGGTCATGATCTTGGGGTCCCGGGATCCAGCCCCACATCGGGCTCTCTGCTCAGCGGGGAGTCTGCGTCTCCCTCTCCCTCTGTGCTTGCTCTCTTACTCTCTCTCAAGTAAATAAAATCTTTTAAAAAAATAAAATAATTTACAAAGATCTCTTCCCACTTATGACACCAATATATAAATATGTTGGTAATAATTCATCTCTGAACTTTCAAAATACCTGCTTTTCATGCTCTCTCATGCTACTGAATGTGATGTCTGAAGAAGGTCAGCAGCACAAGACGGTGTGAGACAGTAGAAAGGGCCCAGGATGGGAGCTGGGGAGCACAGCAGCTAGTGTGGACTGGCTGTTGACCAGATGACTGGAGACCCAAGCCAGCCCCTCTCTCGGTCTTGTTTGTTTGTTTGCTTTAAGATTTTATTTTTTTAAAGTGATCTCTAAACAATGTGGGGCTCAAACTCACAACCTCCTGATCAAGAGTCACATGTTCCACCGACTGAGCCAGCCAGGTGCCCCTCTCTGTCTTGGTCCCTTAATGTGTAATACCAGAGGGATGGGGAAGAGCTTGCTAAATCCCTTCCTCCTCTGAAATTCTGCGATTCTTTATTGTACTAAAATGGCTGGGGCACCTGGAACACTGAACAGCTCCTTCTACCCTACCATGATAATTCCGCTTTAGTAGGAAGTTGCAGGAGACACAATCTAGCCTCATGAACACAAGGGAAGATATCCTACAAAGGACAAGGACAAAGCCAGGTCAAGGTGAAAACTACTGAGGTTTTATGGAATCGACTCTGCATCTAAAATCTATTTAGTAAATGTCTCTTCCCACTGACCTTCTTAGAGTCTGATCAAATTGGGAGATAATGGATTCCCAGTGGAAAAATACCTACCTCCTATGGCATCATTTATAATTCTTATAACACACACAGTATGTTAATTAACAACATTTTAAAGTTCCAGATATCCTTTTTATCACCCCTGCTATAGTTTATCCTTTGACCTCTGAACAACCGTGAGTTGCAGGATATGACGGCCTAATACAGAAATCTACCAAATTATGTCTTAGAATTTTAATTTTTGAAATAAGTTTAAAAATAATTGTTATGTGAGGCTTCATAAGCCCCCAAATGTAGATCTCATTATCTTGACTCAAATTGTTTGTTTAAATGGCTAAGAAAATCATTTCCTCAACAAACAAACACTACTCATCAAATTTAGTGAGTTTAAAATAAGAAATTATATCGGGGTGCCTGGGTGACTCAGTCGTTAAGCGTCTGCCTTCGGCTCAGGTCATGATCCCAGGTCCCGGGATCGAGCCCCACATCGGGGCTCTCTCTCTCTCTCTCTCTCTCTCTCTCGCTGTGTCTCTCTCTGTCAAATAAATAAATAAAATCTTTAAAATAAAATAAAATAAAATAAAATAAGAAATTATGTACAGAAGAGTAAGCCAGACACCATATACCAAAAAAAAAAAAAGATTGAGAAAGAAAAGTTCTTAAATTTTTCATCTCTGAAATCAGATATACAAGGAGTCTTGGATTCCTGTTTTCTGGCGGTATTATGCCACATGTGTTTGCAAACATGTAAACAACATGGGTAATTTCGCTGCAACTAAGAAGATCTCTTCACCAGATTATATATTTCGCCAACATTTCCCCATACAACCTACTTCATGATACTAAGCGACACAAACACACTGCCAAACAACCAGTGTCTTAATATTCAAGCTCCCATTTCTTCCACCGTATAATTTCCTGTAATAATCTCATTCATGTCTGAGGTCCAAAGGCATTCTTATTTATGCTTTTCAGGTCAGTATGCCAAGAGCAAAAGACTCATTCTTAAAAGGTTGAGCTTTTCGAACGAGTCCGGAAAGAATTCTACTGACACTGCATATTTCCTCAAGAGGGATAATGTAAAAAAGCAAAATTTTAAGAAAATGGTTCTAATGCCATTTTCAGTTAAAAGCGCTGAGAGATTTACAATGATCAAGTAATATGTCAATTTCTTTCAAATGTTGCCAACATTTGATGCCAACACAATTACAAGTTGGGAAAATGTGTAATGAATAAGGCAGCTCATAATTTCCCTTAGAATATGTATGTACAACTTATTAAGTGGCATAAAAAGCAAAGAGTCATGGCAAATGTTGAAACCCTAAATCTGAGTTTCATCGCTTTGGGGCATTTGAGTCAAACTCCATCATCTGGAAGTACCTACGAATGAGAAATATTAGGTCACAAGCTGTTTTAGAAACACCTGCAGTACCTGCACCTAATGAGGCGAATAAATGAGAGCTTCAGGTTCCCCATCAAACAAGAAAACTTAATAGTTAAATCTGACATAATAAGCCCAAACTTGAACCCTATAGAAATGAAAATACTCACATGGAGGGCATTTTCTCTTCCAAATTTTGTGGTTCAGTTCTGCCAGCTCCCTTACCTAAAGCCACCTGGGGGAAAAATGTGCCCCCAATTCTAGATCAGTATGGGTTTCTCCAGAGTAGGGCTTGATTTACTTGATGGTCTTTGGAGGCTCAGAAAGAATAGATAGAGCTTTCTCTTGATGTCTCCTGTCCTCACCCCCACCCCCCCAAACATACCTACAACCTCGGTCAGAGGTAACAGGGCACTGACATCTCGTTCCAAACCCCAAATCCCATCCCTTTCAAAGTACAAGCCAGGCCAAAGGCAGGACGTGAATGGATGACTCTCGAGGCTTCCCCTCGGAACCTGCCTGCCTACCTTATAAACTATCACTTTCTCCCAAAGGGGAGATACTTTTGTTTCCTTCCAAAAAGCGTTGCCAGATTTCACAAATAAAAAATACAGAATGCCCAGTTAAATGTGAATTTTAGATAAACAACAGATCATTTAGTAGTTTAAGTGGGTCAAAAAAGACTATTTTCTCTGGCAAACCTATGCAGAACGTTCATAATACCGAGAAAGAGTAATTAACACCTTGACGTCTTCCTGAAAGTCCAGGAAGTAGAGAAAGGCAGCTAGGATAAGAGTGGGAAGTTAGAGATGAGGAAAGGGAAAACATAAAGAGAAAATAAAGTCTTTAGTAGAATGTCATGTGCTGCTTCTCAGACTTTACCATGCGCACCAATCACCCAGGGATCTTACGAATTTGACCTGTGGACTCTGACCTGGTAGGGCCAGGGGGCCTCTGGTGTTCATCTTTTCTCAGGTGATGCTGGCTGGTGCAAAGACCATGCTCTCTGAAGCCCAGCTAGACAAGGTGGGGGCCATGCAAATGGTGTGGGTAAGCAGTTGGTGAGGAAGAAGGAGGCTATGGATTAAAGAAGCTTTTCTGGCAGTTAAGGTTAAACACAAAGATCTGGTCTCTTCCAAATTTCCTTCTAATTCCCCACTGTGAGAAATAACCACTATCATCATACATACTAAGAAACAGGTTCTAAGCAAAGAACAAAAACAAAAACACACACAGACACCAAAAGCAAAAGCATCAAACAATTTCAGACATGCATGCTTTTCATATTATTGTTGAGAAACAAAGCAGCACATTTAAGAATCCAGCACAAAAGCCCTGTCACATTTAAAGGACCCAGTAAAAACAGGGGATACATTGCGCAGAATTCATCAAATCGGTGCTCTTAAAGAGCAGCTTGAGACCTCAGGCTTTGGCCATGGCTTGGCCCTTGGGGGCAGCCTTTTGAGAGCTGTCTCGAAATCTGTCCAAGTCTCTCCCCTGCACATACTTGTTGCAGATACCATCTCCTGCTTCTCCTTTGCCTCCTGGAAGACAGAGAGGCCTGGCTCGCCAAAGAACATCTCTTGTCACTGACAGCAATGAGTCTGGTTTGTGTCTATATTCCAGATGATGCTGTGCCTACGTGAGCTGAGCTCTCGGGAGGCAAGGACTCCATGGCCCTGTGCGCTGGCCCCCCAGAGCTGTGGCCACATGTAAATGCAGACTCGGTGCACGTAGACAAGTAAGTGGCCAGAAAAGAGGCAGACATTCCAAATCTTCTTTAGGTCTTACCTAGGAAAAAAACACCCCACCATGTCAATTTCTCACGGCCTGACTAGGCAGAGGTGAGCATTTTTCCCACACTCGCACTTTTCGCAGATCTGGGCACTGTTCAAAAGTGTTTATATTTATTTGGTTTCTTGGGGGCGAGGGAGCTGCTGCTGTTTTGGAGGCAATAAATGGAGATGGTGGAAAATCAGGGGCACTGGGACTGTTAGAATGTGCAGGGAGGCAAGAGGATGCGCACACCAATATGTGTGTCCATGCCACTTTCCAAGAGTTATTTAGAGAAAAGTTTTTCCTTCTGGTTCAAGCGGCTTGTCATATGGGCCAGGGGTGGACATCTATATCCAGGGACATAGACATAATGAGATTCTTACAGTGTCCTTGATCCCTTTGACTCAGGATAAAATAAAAAAAAGCCACTGGGAACCTGGGTAAACCATCTAGTCACCTTGGATTACCTTTTCCTATTCAGCTTCTCTAGTCCTAAAGCCAAGTGTCCAGCTAGGTCCAAGGACACAGAGTTTATATGTAAGTCGATGCGGCCACTGAAGGGTGTTCATAGAGATACTAACCTATCACAAATATTTATTCTGGGAAGTGGAGATACACAACTCTGGTTGGTGCCCACACAGTCCTGGTCCAATAAATCCTAAATGCATGCACATACACTTATTTTATCATAAACATCCTGTTTTTCCACTCATTAGAATTCATTATTCCAGAACCAACCGATGACCCCCCTAACATTTCAGAAATGGAAATTACTTTTTTTTTTCCAGGTGATGGAGTGCTCTCTCACTAGCACGTAGGAGATTATGTCCCAAGAAGAAAAGGAGGCAAGAGACACAAAATGGCTTTATCACTGTCATACCCACCAATGAGAGCAGCAAGAAATACTTCCCAAAGTTCCTTTCTCTAAAGACTGTATTATCATATGTGGAACATAAGGAATAGCATGGAGGACCGTAGGGGAAGGGAGGGAAAACTGAATGGGAAAAAATCAGAGAGGGAGACGAACCATGAGAGACTCTGGACTGAGGGAAACAAACTGAGGGTTTCAGAGGGGAGAGGGCCGGGGGAGGGGGTAACAGGGTGATGGGCATTAAGGAGGGCACGTGCTGTGATGAGCACTGGGTGTTATTCGCAACTAATGAATCACTGCACACTACATCAAAAACTAATGGTGTACTGTATGGTAGCTAACTGAACGTAATAAAAATTTTAAAAAAAGAAAAAGACTGTTAATAACGGCTCCATTTTACAATGGTACAAAAGCTATGTGCATTCAGTAAGAACCATACTTTCAAATTTTTAACCTGTATCTTTTCCTGGGCTTGTGATATGTGGTGAGATCCTCCGCTCCCAGTCACAAAGTCACAGGGGGAAATGACCCGTACGCTGACAACCATTCTGTACCCACACAACCATTCTGTTGTTCACTTTTGGTAGTGTTCAATAAATTACACGCAATAGTCAACCCTTCATTACAAAATAGGCTTTGTGTTAGGTGATTTTGCCCAACTGTGGGCTAATGAAAGTGTTCTGAGCACGTTTCAGGGAGGTGAGGTTACGCTATCATGTTCAGCAGGTGAGGCGTCTTCAACGCATTTCTGACTTAGGATATTTTCAACCTGTGAAGGGTTTAACGGAACGTAACTCCATTGTGAATCACGGAAGGGCAGCGTTTATCGGAATGTGACCCCATCATAAGTCAAGGAAGAGCCGTAGTGATGTAAGGGACAGCCAAGCACCGCACGAGGCTGTCTCCAGACGAGGGTCAGAACATGACTGCATTCTCATGAACGGCAATGATGTGGTCAAAGGCGGGTGGGCCACAGCTGCCAGGAATCCAAGCACCCCCTCCCCGCTTTTTGCTTTATACTCACAGATGTGAAAGAACTAGGTGGTGATGTTTCCTTTTCCATGACTAGTAACCTTTTCTTCTTTTAAAGCCTGACAGTGATACTAATTACTTAAGCAAAGGATCAAATAAGTCAGCTGTTGCCATTGCTCAGATCCCAGTAAGACTTCCATTAGCAAAAATTAAAGTTGGCTTTCCTCCTTCCTGGCAATCATTCAGAGCAACCTTGTTTGGCTGTAATTACACCATGGCCGTTGTAGGAACTTTCCAGAGCAAAGAGTAAGCATTTGATAAAGGTTAAAATTAGATTAAAATGAACGACTAAGCATTAGATAATAGGATGCATTACATGCCATATTATTTTCAAAATGAAAAAAAAAGGCTACTAATGTAGAATCTTCCGATATAAAGGTAGATTATAAACACGGATACTTTCCTTTTTACTCACATTTGGGATTATTCTGGTCTTACCATTTGTGCCTTTGCTCAGTCTGGACTTAATTGGTTTCTCTGTCCTTCCCTCTAAAATTGAGTCTTTTCACCAAATGACCCTGAATTCGCCTTAACTTGATTTTCTGGGTTTACTGTGTTTTCATCTTCTAAGAACTGTTACTTATCTTGTGCCTTCGTTGTGATCAGTTCTCCAACATTTGTTTGACTATGGCTCAAGATTTAAAATTTTTTAAAAAGAAGAAGAATTTAAATCTCTTAATTCTCAAACACTCACCTACTCTGCACCCACGGGGTATTCTCCCTTGCCCCTCTCCTCCACCGCCTTCCCCACCCACGGCACTGGGCCTTCTTGTCTTTGACATCATGCAGTTCCCTGAATAAAGGAGACTGCAGTTTTGTTACCAATGAAACGAACTTTACATTAGAGACATCCAAATTGTGTGGATTTGGCATAAGCTTCTTTCAAAAAGTACTACTCCATTATTGGGAATGTTTATGCCTAAAAAGAAGATTCTGTGTTCTATTGTGTCAGAAGCTTTCAGAGTGCAATTGTTCAATTTGCAAACTGCAATTGGTTAACCAAGCTAAACTTAATTAGTCCAACGATCCTACAGCCCACATCAAACCCCACTGTTTGATGTATTCTGCGAGGTGTCCAAGCCGCCTACAGCTGTCTAAGTGCCACAATGAAAAGGCAGCTAGGCTTAGGTCTGGGAACTGAAATGAGCTGTTCTAAGTGGGGCTTTTCTTCCATTTTCTGAGGCTGCACTGCTCTGACCTTCTCCAAATCAATCCTTTGCGGATTAACATGTAAAGCAGTGTCGAATTAATTTCAGAAAGGGAATATGAGATCAGCCTAGGATCATACAAAACATCTAACTCCTAAACACACTAATGCTTCTAGCCATTCAATGAGAAGCTGTCAATAAAGGGAAAAAAGTCGGGGAGGGGGGCGGCCAGAAGGATTTGAAGGTTGGAGCAATCTATCAGACTAGTTAGCGCATTGCCTACTTCTGTGGCATGGCTAATGCATTCCTCTAGAAGTTAATCCTATTTCTAAAGACCATCCCGCTAGGGGCACATAGGCCGTGATGAATGAGAACTAAAATGCATTAAAATTCTCAACAACTTCACCAAAAGGCACACTATTAGATTCTGAGTGTCTACGATAAGACGGTTCATTAAAAGTGCAGGTCTTAAAGACACCGCTTTTGTCCCTACGTACTGGGGAGAGAGGATCCGTGTGTCATTTGCTACACCTGCAGCGAAAATATTTTTACATTAGGTTGTCCGAGTAATCACACAAGAACCGCTACAGAAAACGGCAAGGGAAGGCCCTTTCCCTCGAGCTGGCCTTAATACCGCTCTTATGCGCCTACACTCAGGGGAGGCTGTGTGTTTCCACAGCATTAGCCACACAACGGTGTCATTAAACCCACTTTTAAAAAATCAGACATGAAAGAGCACTTATTCAATTCCCTTGAAGAAGCTGCAGTGTTTGAACACGTCTCTTTTTCTCCCGTTGTGTTTTGCTTGTACTGCACTAAGAGATAATTTAGCCGTTTATCACGACGTAGCTGGGGCTGAGCGTTCATACACACATTGAGTCCAGCTTTTCGTTCATACACACATTGAGTCCAGCTTTTCTTAGAGGCAGAAATCTGTAACTATCTCTGAAGACAGCGGATGGCAGTGGGCCCAAGACTGGAAATTACATCTCCATGAGTTAGGTTTTGGTCCCGGTCAACAGGCATGGGGAAAGGCTGGACAAGCCTCAAGAATGGGGCTGCAATGAATTATAACGCAGCGCTGATTCTAAAATCAGAAATGCCCATAATGCAGCGCTTGAGACACTACAGAGCTGACAGGAAGCCGCAGGTGAGGAGGCTCTGCAAGACAAAACTGCAGAGGAGGGGAGCACCCCTAGAGACGGGAGGGGTCCTGTGCAGAGTATTTGTTGAATGAATGAATGAATAGACCGAGCTGGACTTGGCCCCTGGCTCAGGACAGTTACAGAGACTCAACTGGCTCAGGTTTTGCAAAAGTTCATTCTCGATGTGAAACACAGTGTTTGGCAGAGGGGTTCCCTGGGGGGGGTGAGGAGGGTGGGAGAACCACAGAGACGGACGTGTGACCGTGTCCGCTGTGTTTCTGTGCTTCACGCCCGACGATTACGTCTAATCCTCACACGACTTCCGGAGGCTGGCATCTCTGTTTTACAGACGAAGCCCCTGGAGCTCAGAGAGGGCAGGTTGGATGTTAAAGGTCACACAGCTCACGGGCGCCAGACACAGGACTGACCCCGGATCTGTCCGACTCCAAAAATCCAAGCTCTTTCCGCTTCTCTATAAAGAAAAGCCCTGTCCGTTATAGAAAAATACAATATGGACTAACAGAATTTTTAAAAAATCACTAGTAATTCTATCACCTCACATGAGGATTTGAGTGAAACTACACTGAATCCCTGACCCCCAAATATCTGCCACCCAACAGGTCTTAGATGCCTCTCCCGTCTTCCAGGTCGTGGTCTGCATGGCTGTTGGCTTTTGGATTATCCCGAGAGAGGCAGCCCAAACCACCCAGGACCCAGAAGTAGCTCTGCGGGTGGCCAGCTGCCCAGTGGAGGAGGGGCAGGAGGAACATCGGCCGGCAGACACAGCATGAGGGGTGCACAGCTGGGGCCAGCCCCGGGGCCTGGGACGTGAGGGTGCTCCAGCAAGTGTGTAAGGCAAGAAACCAAGTAGCACTTGGGGAGGCATGGTCCCCCCATAAGAACGGGGATCACTTTACAGCATAAAAGGCTGTGACCCGGGACACAGACCACCTGGGTGGTGGCAGAGTTAATCCCAGGAAGGTGGGCATCGCGAGGGGCGGGCTGGACACTCTTCCTTCCGCAGCTCTGCCTTCCTTTGCATCTGCCCTTTGCACGCAGGAAGAGTGCGTGCAGATTAGGAAGAACAGAGAAAACAACTGTCCGTATTTCATTGGTTTTGCTGAATCACGGTCATGAAGACTTGTGACAGTGAGCTGACAAACTGCTAGACACTCGTGCGTGCGTGCCTGTGGTCATTCATTCATTCACTCGATTAACTGGCTAAAATGATCACCATCACACTCACCAAAAAATACTGACTGGGAGATCCGGCCTTTGCCAACTCTGCAGGATCTTCCCCCTCAGATGTCGTGGTTTGCGTTTTGCTCTAGCGTGACCTCAATGTTACACTATGAAAACAGGGTTTCTGTACGTCTGTAACCTGGATGCTCACGTTCTCCCCTCCAGGACGCCTTGTGAATGGCTTATACGATATTTAAGCATTTGTTTAAAACAAACAAAAAAACCTTTCAAGAATATAGTCTGGATAGACTGAAGGCTTGTTGCTGAGTTTTCAGTACAAAGAAATTCAGTGATTATCCCAAAACTGACATAAGGTTTAAGGTACAAAGTCTAGGCTGTAAGAAGAAGACACGAGAAGAATGAAATTATCCTCTTTACAATGAGAATTATGACCAACACAAAGAAAGGGAAGGGAAGCAGGGGAGGAAGAGGACAGGGAGAAGAGGGACTGGGGTGGGGAGGGGAGACACGGACACATGGGTGCAGGGGCCCCAGCGTAAGCACCAGAACCATCAGCTGGCCGCCCTGATGAGCACAGACAGCTGAAGCCAGGTGTCCTCACCTTCCCACGCCCGCCAGTGAGCTCCTGTCTCACCGCATACGAGTAATTTACAGTCCTGCTGATCTACCTTATGCAGACTATGTGGTATTAAATGGTCAATCCTCATCTAATGGGTGAAGCAGACTTAACAAAGCATATCCATCAGACCTGATGGGCTTTTTTTTTTTAAGTTTTATTCAAGTAATCTCTACACCCAACTTGGGGCTCGAACTCATGACCCTGAGATCAAGAATTGCATGCTCTTCCAACTGAGCCAGCCGGGCGCCTCTGATTTTTTTTCTTTTTAATAAATTTTTGATCTTGAAAAATTTTACATTTACATTGTTTTTAATGCTATGGCAACTGCAGTGGTTTTCTTTGTGATGGGCTTAGCGTGTGTGACACCCACCAGCACACATACACATGCTGGCCCAAATCAATCAACCAACAACTCGTTCGGGGATACAGAGACGTAGCTATAGATGTAGTATCTAGCTAATCCTTACCGTGAATTTTACTGCTCATGGTATTTTAAAAATATGGTTATATGGGTCAATTATCCATGCCTGGCAAGTGCCCAGAAAATGGAAGAACAAGGAAAAGGACATGATCTAAGTGTTCAGGTTTAGTCACAGCAGAACAATGATTTAAAAAGCACGTACTTTTAAAACTATCCATAAGTATAGCATTTAATTCACAGTAAGGTTCAAAGAAATGAAAATACCCAAGGAAAAGTTAATATATGACTCATGGATTTACCTGTGCTACAGGTAAGAGCATAACTACTCAGGTTTTCTTTCTTTCTTTTTTTTTCTTTCTTTCTTTTTAAAGTGCTGCCAAATATAATAGTGACTAATAGCTTTTTTATCTAAGTCCCCACTGATTGTAGCATACATCTCAACTTCAGAAGTGTTAAAATGTATATTTTAGAACTGGTGAAACAGTAATCAAATTAAATCCAAGCCTACCAAAACTACATCTCCTATTTATTTGGATCATAATGCACAATGCCAGGCAGAGAGTGGGAACTGGGTAAATATTTACTGAATCAATGAATGGTCTGGGAGGTAATATTCATGTGTTCATACGGAATTACTTGCATTTTGCTGACACACCATCTTCTCTCCCCTCTGAACTTACCTAGGCCTGGGCCACTCCTGTTTCATTCTAAGGAATTAGGTCAATCATTATGGACACCTCTTCACTCTATGTGATAATTTCCATGTAAACTACAAACACTGATTTGTTAACTTTCTTCCAGGATTCAAGAAGACTCATCCAATCCTTTCAGGTACTCCAGACTTGCAAATATGTGTGTGTGTGTGAACTTGGTCTATGACAAGACTCATAAACGGTCCGTTTAGCAGCTTCAGATGCCCAGGCTGCATGTGTGCTCATCATCTGCCTGTCTTTCTGCATTTCTTCATGGAGCTGGGAGACAGTGTGTGTCCCAGTGTGCACCCATGTGCTGCAGGGCAAGGCACATGCTCTGTCATTCACCTTCTAGGTCTCCTACCCCTGGACGCACCGAGTCAGGGTCACTCGTGTAAATGAAACTCAACTGGGTTTTTGTGTTTACATTATCCAGATAAATATTTTTCTCTGCATCTGAACTATGTAGACCAGGCCTATCTAGCTATTTCTCCCTCCCATCCACAGAGGACAAAACTCAATTTGTTGTCCTCAGAGGTTCTCTGTGTACCTAACACCATGACATCAAGAGAAATGAAAGAGAACACTGATGCCATGCTTGCTGGAATACCAACAAGGAGGATGGAGGACAGTGACTATAATTATTGTCAATTCTCAACAGAAAAAATGGGGGTGCTAAGTACTAAGTATTGTACTAAGTACTTAGTACTAAGATATTGTCAACTCTCAACAGAAAAATGGGGGTATTGAGTACTAAGTATTGTACTAAGTGGTTAGTAGTCAGTACTAAGATACTGTCAACTCTCAACAGAAAAGTGGGGGTACTAAGTATAAGTATAGTACCAAGATATTGTCAATTCTCGACGGAAAAAAATCAGGGTATCAGAAACTCATTAACAGGCCACTACACCAGCAGGCTCCCTGGCAGCACAGATGGAGAGAGAAGTCTTAAAGTAGAAGTTGTTGATGAACGCCCATTAACAAGCCATCAGAGGCATCTCAGCAAACAACCCATGGACTGCTTGCCTCCTCACCTGCCTTCCCTGCCACGCGACCGGATGGCACCTGGGATGGTCAAGGCCAAATAGGATGTCACCTCTGCCACCTCATGCAGAATTTCTGCTTCTTCTAGGTTTTCTCCTGCCCACACTATATGGAGACTTTCTCCTTCGGGGACTTCACAAGAGCCAGAACCGAAGACAGAACCTGGGTGAGGGGCACAAGCCCAGCAAACAGAATACAGACACACGTGCACTCCTCGTAACCATGACAGCAACAGAAACTACAACAGTAACGGGCAGCGTTTTCCTCCTATTCCCGGGGCCAGATTTCAATCAATAACTTAGAGCTCGGCCATCCAGGTGCGTCCATCTGAATGCTGGTTATGTGGTTTTGTTAAAGCTCTTAACCATTATATTATGTAACCCGCAGTGGGGGCAGGGGTCTATCTGCTTAATACGGAGCTCAGACTGGCCTGGGTACAGCAGAGTTTATCGAACCATGGCGCACATACCATGGTGGTTGTGTAGGGCAATCTGAAATGACATTAGAACTTTCGAAGCCTGACTGTCAAAGGTCACCAGGAACCCATCTGAAGTGAGAGTGGAGATTGTTCAATTTGCTGCGGAAGGGAGTTCACAGAGGAACCTCAGAACACCCTAGTAAGAGGGAGTTGGGGGCCACCTACCACACACGTTGGGATTGTGCTGTTTCTATGGGGTGGTCATGGGTGGAATTTTGTCTCCCTCCTAAAGAAAATATTAGAGTTCTGACCCCCAGGAGCTCAGAAATCTGACCCTATTTTTGGAAGTAGGATTTTCACAGACATAAGTTAAAATGAAGTTAAAATAAGGTCAGTAGGGTAGATCCAAATCCAACTCAACTGAAATCTTATAAAAAGGGGTAATCTGGACACAGAGACAGACACACACACAGGGAAGGTGACGTGAAGAACAGAAAGAAGAGGGTCAAGTGACTGGGGTGACACAGCCACATGCCAAAGGATGTCAAGGACTGTCGGCCACAACCAAAAGCTGGAGGGCACAAGAAATGATCCTCCCTTAGAGCCTTCAGAGGGTACACGGCCCTGCCAATACCTGGATTTTGAATTTCTAACCTCGAGAACTATGAGACAATACATTTCCATTGTTTTAAGACAAAAAAAAAAAATTGATCAGCTGTTATGAAACTCTGAAAATTATACTGCCTAGATTTCAAATTACTTTAGTTTCCTATTAAAAAAATAATTACAGCCTGTGTGCCGACAATTCTTGAGATTGGTTTGGTTCTGATGTGCATGTGTGCACACACATGCATTTATCTTGTATGAGTGATTTTTAAAAGATGAGCTTCGTTCATTTTGCAAATCAGTTAGACTTCTTGATTCAGTTAAAATTCAGGAGGTGGTCTGGGTTCTCTCGGTGTTGCTTGGGATCTTGTGGATCCCCACGTCCCTCCTAGGCCCAGGATTCCATCATTCTGTGAGCAGAACTAGCATCCCTGGGAGCACAGATGAATGACCGTGACCATCATCCACAGACTGCATCAGAACATCAATGATGCTGCAGAATAGCTATGGGGATTTGGTATGAGGGACGAGAGGCAGGCTGGAAATCAGAACTATTTCAAGGATGAGAGACGCCCACTGATGTAGCTCTCAACAGTGAAGATGGGACTAGAAATCTGGCATTCTGCCAAGCTGTACCTCGGAGGGCAGAGGGAACAAGGAGCAGAATGGTAAACTGAGGGGCATTCTCTGCACACAACAGAGGACTGGAATTACCTAGAAGGGAGGGGGGAGTTCGTTCAACCACTACAAGGGGCTAGAATAAAAAGTGATATAAAACTGTGAAGGAAATTGAGAGAATCCTACCTATTTCCATTCTGTTTGCTATGATTTTAACGTGAGAGTGACAATGAGGGGAAACCTATCAAAAATCGTGTTTTTGCATCACACTGCATCCCGTGTGAAATGATTCTTGACAAGCCCAGATGAATTTCAGTTCTTTTAGGCCAGTATTTAAAATACATAATCACCGGGGCACCTGGGTGGCTCAGTCGGTTGAGTGTCTACCTTCGGCTCAGGTCATGATCCCAGGGTCCTGGGATCGAGCCCCGCGTTGGGCTCCCTTGCTCAGTGGGGAGCCTGCTTCTCCCTCTCCCACTCCCCCTGCTTGTGTTCCCTCTCTCGCTGTCTCTCTCTGTCAAATAAATAAATAAAATCTTTAAAATATAAAATAAAATACATAAACACCTTTTACTACTATTGATTTAAGTACCTTTTCCAATGAATGAACCTTTTAGTCTTTCTCCCTCCTACTCCCAGCCCGTTCTTTATTTTTCTCATGTGCTTAGAGTTTCAGAAATTGAAATTTCCCGTAAGAAGGGCAGGCCACCTGACAGGAAGAGCTTCTCCGATGATCACACAGTGGTGTGGGTTTTTTTTTGTTGTTGTTGTTGCTTTTACTTCTTGATCTTTAAGATTTGGTGTTGTTTTTGTCAATTTCCCTAATTTCCATCCTACTTTGTTGCTGGTGAGTTGTTTTTTCCAAATACGCCAAACATCAATTTTAACTTTTTAAGTGACAACAAATCAATCGCCATACATGGGTGTTTATAAGTTAGCATGAAAATATGCATTAAATGTAACTTAGAATATATACCTACTCGAGCATAACCTTTCCTGATTGCCAGACAAAAGCACACCAGTGCTCATGTGGGGAGACATCCCTGGGAGAGGGGGGAGTGGACGAGGAAGGAGCATCCCAGGCGTACGATGCTGCTGTTTCAACGAGGACACAAAGGCAACAGCAAGCAGGCACTTGGGCCTGAGATGAAAGGAAAAGCCAGGCTAAGCGTGCAGAGGAAGAAGCACAGGAAGCGATAGATCTCCAGTGCCCCCGTGAAGAGCCTTAAAGCACAAAGAGAAGCCTGGATTTGGTCCAGAGTTTGAGGAAAATCTCTGGGGCACTTTACAGAGGAACTATCTCAGGAGAAGGGTTGGGGATGCAAGCGAGGCCAACGGGAGAAGCCTTTTCTGAAGATAAACGTGGGGGCCCAGAGGAGAGGCTAGAAGAGAAAGAAGGATCTGATCACCCAATGACACATAGGGAGACAGGTGGACAAAGCAGAGCCAACCCAGAATATGTGCCATTGATCCAAATCCCACTTATCCCTAACGAAGCCTGTGCTGATGGCTGGGAGAGATAAGGGGGCCTGGCACCCCAAATCCTTCCATCTGCCCTCTAGGTTGACTTCCTGTCCTGCAGTGGCTGGAAGAAAGAAAAAACAGCATTCCCAGACTCCCTAAGGTAAGGCTTTGGAGGCAACTGACAGAGATTTGCCCATCACATGTGCTCACATGAGATCTGCAAGGAAGAAGAGAGGCAGAGACCCCCCACCCCCCAACCACCTCCTGCCACTTGAGCTGTTATGCAACCAGTCCCCAAGCTGGTGGCAGCAACCAGATCGAGCGTCCCAAGGCCACAAGCTTCCTGGGTGTTGCAGGCACAGTGGCAGGGGACCTGCCCCCTGGTCTTAGCCAAGCAGTGCACTCCTGAGGGCGGCAGTTCTGGGGGCTCCCTGGCCCCTCCCCTTCCTCAGGGTAGGCCACTTCAGTTGGGGTTCATGTAGAGCACAAAATCAGCCATAGTACCTGGCTTGCTAAAATGTAACACGGAGGCCGCTGGGGGCGAGGGAAGGTTTAGGAGGAGGGCATGGGCCTCTGGAATGCCAGGGGCTGCGGGACCACTCTGCCGTAGGAATGCCGCGGGGAGGTGCCTTCCCGAAGCTTTCTTAGCCCAAACAGCTGCGCTGTGATCTAAGAGACGTATGCGTTGTCCCCTAGCCTATGTTTAGCAGAACTCATAGAACATGCAGATTAGTATATCCTATCTTTCCCGAAAACAGATCCTCCGAGTTCCAGTAAGACCCCTTGTCACACATCACGTCCTTGAGAAACAGTGATAAGGATCTGTGATTATCCTGAAGGACTAATAAAGGCAGGGAGCAAAGAAGAGCAAAGGGTCTTCATCTCTGAGCGTGGACCACCCCCCCTTGCCTTCTCCTCTCTTTCACAGCAAAGTTTGGAGTCATCTTTGATCTGACGGTACAGGGATTGCTGGCCATTCCCGGCAGTTTTCTAGGTCATTCTTGGAGCTAGCCCAGAGTCAGCACCTCAAGCCTTCTTACTGATTCCCCCAAGTACCTAATCACCTGCATCCAGTCCCTTCCCGCTCAAGAGACCTGGAACCAAGCCTGACTACCATGTCCCCAGTGTGTCCTCCTTCATCTCCAACTGGACAAAGAGTAAAGTTCTATCACATGACATTTTCTAGAATGGTTACATCAAGTTTTACATATGTCATGTACTACTGTTAGTAACCTTTCACAACAGCATGAATAAACACATAATACCATTAATACCGTTTTACAAACAAGGAAGCTTGTCCAAGTCTACACGGTCAGCAATGGAACGGAGGTTTCGTTCTGTTATACTGCTTCCCAGTCCCAAAGTTTACCTGGTGAATACAGAACGAATATTCAAATGAGAGAAAGAGAAGTAATGAGGTAATAGAGCACCCAGTGTAGGCTTAATAAGTATAAACACAAATTGGGCATGTTAATAGGCAAAAGGATAAAAGAAAAGCAGAGAAAGGATAGTCAAATGTGTGGATAAAAATGCCGATGGTAGATCTAGTAACTGAGAAGGGGTGGTGCACTAAGGAGGACTGAAGAAATACAGCAGGATGCAGATGTTTGGTGGCAGGTTGGGAAAGGCAGGTGCCTGGTAGAATCCATGAGGAGCTTACACTCAAACTCTGTTGTGAGGATAAAAAAAGGATGAGTGGTGAAAAGTTAAAAGAAGTATAAAGGTCAACCAGAACTCTACAGTGAGCATATTCAACTGGAAAGTGTAAGATACGGCCGAACTGGAAAGATCAGCAAATAATTCCCTCAGTAGAAAGAAACTCAGTTGATGAGCATATTTCTACAGATTTCCCATGTTCTATGAACTGAAGAAAGGATAGTACGTTTTGTTGTATGTGCAGGCTCAGGTTTGATTCAGGAGGTTCAGAAGGCACTGAATAGAACCAGATACCAGGATAGAGTGTATCAACAAAGGGGTGAAGTATTCCTAATAGGACTAAATTTCTTGACAGAATATTTATACTTGTATCTCCCAAGCGTTCAGTACTTGGGACATGGATGGTATTCAGAAGTTTGTGGAATGAATGAGTGGTTACGCTTTGCTAGAGCAGACAGGACCAACACCCTGCAAATGTTAAAGGATGTGCCGAATGAAGCTGCTCAAGACAGACCTTTCTTTCCTTCATTATTCCTTTTTTACAAAGGGGTAATGGCCTATTCAGCAATTCTTTCTTTTTTTTCCCTGACTGTAACAGAGAACATAATACCATATTTTCACTAATAGCAAAAACAATTCACATTAGAAGGGGTTCTTCCATCCACCAGAGTTAATTTTTTAAGTGGATAAGCAATTAAAGATGCCAAGTAGATTACAATTGATCCCTAGCATAAAAGTTGTGATCAATAAAAAACAATCTGTAAATTTGATTGCATAAATCCTTTTTACTTAAGTCCACCATAAGCATAATTTTCAGGATCACTCCTTTGATCTCACTTACTGGAAAAGAAAATGTAATGAAAATATTGCTGCATTACTGAGTTTTTAAAAAATCACAAAATACCCCTTTTTAAATTTTGAACCATTCATGGAAGACAAATGGGTGATTATCAGACCATACTGCTAATCATGGAAAATGTGTGATTAAAAAGCCCCTTGTGATCTAGCCAAGCTCCTACACTAATATAATAAATGCTCTCAAAAATGCAGCATGCTTTATTTAACTGGTTCCAACAGACCCTTACTGGTTTTCATGGTTTAGCAAATTTACACATCCTTTGGCTTCATGCAGTGAGGATTTAACTCAAGTGGCATCCATCTCTTCTCCCCTGGCTTTTATGCGTCTGTTGCCAGTTCTTGGCCTAAACTCCCGTGAAACTTCAGATAACATACCAAACCACACTTACTGTTCTACCTTCCAGACACTGTGTCTTGCTGCTCAGTTGGTGAGTGGTACATCAGTGCTCGACTCCCCACTGCACTTCCCCTCCCACGCTGCCACCCGTTACATTACCAAATTTCATGACATACATTCTCCGTTCAGTAGCAACCACTGTATCTTTTGTTATCTATGGGTTAATTTTAGGAGTTGATACGTACCAACTTTTTATGGTATGACACATAATTGACATTACTAACTACATATATATTATCTGTTACAGAGCCAAATAGTATGCTAGATTTACATTTCCTTCTCAATGGGCTCACTGTGCCATCTAATGGAGAATGTTTCTCATTTCAAAATAAAAAATAGACCCCCCCCTTTTTTTTGTATTCTAACAGATACTGTTATGTAGTGGACTGGGAATGGTGGCCCCCCCAAAAGATATGTCCATGTGTCCTAATCCCTGGAATCTGTGAAATGTTACCTTATTCTAAAAAACGTTCTTTCCTGATGAGATCATGCTGGATTACCCATGTGGGCCCTAAAGCCAGTGACAAGTGTCTTTATAAGAGATACAAGAGGGAAAGACACAGACTCACAGAGAAAGATGAAGGTAGAGACTGGAGTGACGTGACCACAAGCCAAGGAAGCCAGTAACCATCAGAAGCTGAAAGAGGCAAAGACCAGATTCTCCCCATAGAGCCTCTAGAGAGAGCACAACCCTTGACAACACCTTGATTTCAGACCTCTGCCTCCAGAACTGTGAGAGAATAAATTTCTGTTGTTTTAAGCTACTCAGTTTGTGGTAATTTGTTAGAGCACCTCTAGGAAACTAGTATACATATCCAGGTTTTACTAAACTCCCAATCACAGTACGTACATATACGCATCATCAATTTCCCTTTTGTTCCAGAGATTTTCCTCCTTGGAGTACTCTCTCCTGTTCCATTCTGAATGGGCTAATTTAGGCCTCCTGTATGACTATCTTCCCAGGACTGCCTTTCAATGCTTTCATGGTTGGACCCTTGGACCCACTATTTTCTGGACCTCATGCTTTCATCTTTCTTGGCTTCCTTTTATGTTTTGCTACAGCATAACCTCAAGTAACTGCCTAAGAAAGGATACACATTAAGCTAACTTTCTGAGTCTTTGAGTGTCCCCAAATCTTTTTACCTGCATTCAAATTCAATTGAGTATTTGGATGGATGAGTATGGGGAAGATGGTAGCCACACCTGGGGTAGACATAGTCTAACGTATAAACTTGTCCAATCACTAAGTTGTACACCTGAAACTAATAAAAAAAATTCCAGACTCAAAATTATTTTACTTTGGAACGTTAGCACTACCAATTCTCATTCCCTTGCAGATATTTATATTTATCCTTCTCTGGAAGTTTTTAGAATATTCCCTTTATCCTTGGTTCCCTGAAATTTCACACTGATATGTCCAGGTATGTCTTTTTAAAACCCACTCTGCTTGGTTTTATGTAGGGCCTTTCAACAAGAAGAGTCATGTCTTCACGTATTATTTATCTGAAAAGTACCCCGCACCTTTTTTCCTAGTCTCCCTCTTAATTATTGGTTGCCAGGGCTATCCAACAGAACTTTCTGCAACAGAAATTTTCTGTAAGTCTCTACTGTCCAAAAATATAGCTGCTAACTACCTATGGTTATTGAGTCATTGAAATGAGGCTAAGGAACTAAGGAACTGAATTCGAAATTTAGCATTTATTAAATTTAAATGGTCACATGCAGTTACTTTTAGTCCTTACCTAGAACATTTTCTGGACTGAATCTTTATTCTGCCCGACAATTGCCATACATTTCCAATATTATGACTCTTTAATAGAATCTTGTTTTAATATTCTTTTTTTAAGGATGAAATATTCCTGACCACACATTCATCCCTAATTAGAGGCTTGTAAATTCTGTTCATTTCATTAAATCAGCTCTTTAGTAGGCAGTTTTCTAGTTTATCTTGGTCTTTTTTATTGTAAGTTTTAATAACACATTTCATAATACTTGGTTTTCCATTCATACTCAAACCTGTAGTAATAAAAAGACTGATGGACATCAGAAGACAATTCTCCAAAGATATTTTCACGTTTCACGTTTCTGCACAGTCCAGGCACTCATATCAAAGAGTACACTGGCCAACATGATTGAATAGAAAACATTCCTTGGAAGCTATAGATAGTCCATTACTCCAGAGAGATTTAGATAAATCTCCCCTGGGGCCATTTGTTTACATTCCAGGGTAGGAAAAACCTAGGGATCTTCCATGTTCTTCCCCTTTCTCCCCTTCCCTCCTCTTCTGAGAGAAGACTTGCTTATATTCTAAAGTCAGTCTCTCTCTGTCTCTCTCTCTCCCCATAGGGAAGGAGGGGCGGTCATGCCAGCCACCCCATACAGGTTCCAAGTCTCATAATTCTGGGATTCCTTTCCCATGATACAATCCAGCTGCACATGCAGGGTACCATGGACTGAACTGTGTCCCCCACACCAAAATTCTTATGTTGAAGTCATAACCATCAGTATCTCAGAATGTGACTTTGTTTGGAGATGGGGTCTTTACAGAGTTGATTTAGTTAAAATGAAGTCCTTAGGGTGGGGGCCTTCATCAAATACGATTGGTGTCCACGACCAATCCATAATAAGAAATTTGGGACACAGACACACACAGAGGGAAGACACAGGGCCATCTACAAGCCAAGGAGAGAGGCCTTCTCTCACAGCCTTCAGAAGGAACCAGTCCAACTGACACCTTGATATCAGACCTCTAGCTTCCAGAACTGTGAGAAAATAAATTTCTGCTATTAAGCCACCTAGTCTGTGGTTCTCTGTTACAACAGTCCTAGAAAACAAACATTAGCCTTTTACTCTGTCATCCTACGGAGACTGGAGCACCAAGAGGCTCTGTATTTCAAGGTCTGCTCTCTGATTCGGAAATCTCATGTTCCTTTTCAAAACAGATCTATCTACCTGTGTGTCTGTACATATATGTGTGTATACACATGTGTGTGTGTATATATATATTAACAGCAGGGAGCTCTGTGTGATATACAGGGTTTGTCAACAGACAAGTTTCACTTTAGCAAAAGTAGACACTGGGGACCCCTACATTCCAGGATGAGGAGGGCTCTACTCTGTGATACCAATGTCATACTAAGTTATCATCAGAAGGTCATTTCATTTCTTTAAAGAATCAGATGAATATTTTGCTTGGGGTAAAACTACCTGTCATTCTGCTGTAGGGGCGGAGGACAGAGGACACTGACAACAAATACAGTCAGGCCCTGTTTTCAGCCCTCTGTAGTAGACACTCTCCAAGTTCAGAGCTCACGAGGGCTCTGCCGGGGAGATCAAACCCTCCACAGTTGCAGGTCTCCACGTGTCCCCTAGGCTTCATCAGCACCACCCTTCCATCTGCTTTCCATCTTCCAGAAATTGATTTAAATCTCATCTGCTGATAACCACCCCTTATGTTCTTTGATGTTGTAGATGTTTAACTTTACTGACATACAGTCATTTTAATGGGGGCTCAAAAGGAGAGAAAATAAACATGTGTGCAGATTGCCATCTTGAACCAGAAGTGCCAATAGTTTTTCTTAAATACGGTTTCTTGATATTAAATCAAAGAGTAGGCCCAGTTATCTTAACTACAATTAAGCTAAATGAACAGATGTTACACAAAACTATTTTTTCAAGTGATACGGAAAATTCTTAAGAAAAACAGGAGAAACAGAAATCTTTGAGGGTAGCCCAAGGGAATGAAAGCAGTTAAAAGTTTCAGAATACAGAAATAAAGCTCTTCCATCAAAAGAGCTATTTTGTCTGGAAACTGAAAATTATTATATATATATTAGTATTTAGGTATTGAGTTTTTTGGAGTTAGGTGTTTTTTAATAGGTAGAAGGAAATAATTAAAAAAAAGAAATACAGTTTCTTATATCCTCGGTTCCAGAACTGGGTTCTGAATCATCCCCTCCCAGGAAGTTCACTAGTAGTGTTCCACAGTGACTTGCCTTCGTCTATGAGCATCAAGATAATTGAGTACATATAAGACAAGCAGCCTGGGGCGCCTGGGTGGCTCAGTCGGTTAAGCAGCCAGCTCTTGATTTCATCTCAGGCCATGATCTCAGGGACCTGGGACTGAGCCCCGTGTCAGGCCCTGTGCTCAGCAGGGAGTCTGCTTAAGGATTCTTTCTTTCTCCCTCTCCCTCTGCCCCACTCACACGTGTGCTTTCTCGCGTGGGCTCTCTCTCAAATAAGTAAATAAATCTTTATTAAAAAAAAAAAAAAGATAAGCAGCCTGAGATACAGAACACAGCTAAGCTCTATAGCTCAGATGTTCAGCCTTTCTACCACCATGGTGAAAAGAAAAGAAAAAAAAAAAAACCTCCTCTCAATTCCCTAAGGGATGTGTTCTTACACATAAACTGACATTTAGGCTCAGTTCGATACCGAAGCCAAGCAAGAAAGTCCCAGCCATGCAGCTTATTGCTACCATATATGCATTGATACCTCTCACCAATGCCCTGTCTACTGCTCAGTGAGTGCTCTTCTGGCTTTTATGTGATCAGACCTATGACCTAATAGAAGGGCAAAAAGGTCAAAGAAATGCCTCAAGAGGAGGAAGAGGGTGGAAAGAAAAGAACACAAGGATTTACCCTACGGTCTACTTGACTGGAACCCCAGCAAGCAGAATATCACACTAGAAAATCTTGATGAAGGAGCTAACGTAGATCACACAAGTGGGAAGCTTTTCTCCTTAACATCTGACTCAGTTAATACCTGAAGAGAGTTGGTTAGAAATGAAACAATAAAGTTAGTGGATGCTACAGCTCCCGACTTCACTTGCAGCCCAGACAAGGATTCCCTCGGCCAGAGGTAGACTATCGTACACCAGACATGGTTCTGAACATTTCACAGCCATTGCTCATTTAATACTCACAACACATTATCCTTGCTTTACAGATAAGGAAAATGAGGCACAGAGAGATTAAGTAACTTAACCAGTAAGCTAGAAGGCAGAGTCAGTAAGTCACAGATCCTCAGACCTGATATTAACAGTCATTCCCTAACTCCTTGCTCGTTATTTACTTTAAACATTACCTTTAAATTGCTCTCTCTCATTTAAAAAATGAATATTATGCTAACCTGAGTCAGCAAAATGTGTCCTCAAATGTAGGCAGGGGAAAAAAAACAAACAAACATGTTCCCTCAAACAGTAGCCCTCACTACAGCATAAACCTTTTAAGAACTGTGAACAAGCCCCGGATTCACAGCCGCCTTCTCCCGCCTTCTCTAGCACCGACTTTTGGTTTCACTGTTTGGATAACTAAGGGAAGCAGAGGAGGTAGCTTTTCATTTTCCAGTTTCTGGAAAGGCCAAAGAGGTGAACTTTTTCTCCTTGGAGGATGACATAAGACACAAGAAATAGCACAGAACTCAAAACTTTTAATAAACCTTTTGAAACAAACATAAAAATATTTGATTCTGACCTGATTCTACATGGAGATCTCAATATTATGAAATATGATATTCATATTCATGAATATAGTAATATGCTATGAATAGTAAGGAGAGGAGGAGGGGGAGGAAGAAGAGGAAGGGGAAGAGGGAGAAGAGAAGGAGGGAGGAGGAAGATGGAGGAGGCGGGAGGAAGATGGAGGTGGGGGGAGGAAGATGGAAGAGGGGGGAGGAAGATGGAAGAGGGGGGAGGAAGATGGGAGGAGGGAGGAGGTAGATGGAGGAGGGAGGAGGCAGATGGAGGATGGAGGAGGGAGGAGGGAAATGGAGGAGGGAGGAGGGAGGAGGTGAAGGAGAAGAGAACAGCAGCAGCCAAGCCAGAAAGGGATAAATCAGATAAAGGAAAAAGTTCCAAAGTAAGAAAATGGTAGAGGATCCAATAATTCCTACACCAGAATTATGACTGAAATAACTGTCCCTTGAAAGTATTTCCAGCCATCAAAATTAATTGGCTCAGAAACTATGGACCTAAGTTTTGAGAAGCGAAGATTCTCCTTCACGTGTGCTTCCCGAGTGAAGAGATCTGCTAGGATTCAGGATTTACCACGGGGTACGTGGTAGCTCTTCACGAATACCTGGAGCCCCCTAGTTCCTTCACATTGAGGTTACCGCATTCCAAAAGTGGAAGCGCATTTTCCTCCTTAGTTGTGCGGCGAGGTACGAAAGAGAAAAAAGAGAAAGTAACTTGGCATGGGTGTGCCACACTATGAGTGTTACCGACAGGCCGAAAGCCAGAGACCACCCAATACAAGACGCACAAGTAACAGCTGCAATTGACTGCAGGAGCAACCAAGTGCAAGTGTGACCTATCGCGAGAAAGACCGAGCGTCAGTGACCTATCGCGAGAAAGACCGAGCGTCAGTGACCTATCGCGAGAGTGCCGTGAGCAGGACCGAGCGGAAGTAGGGCTCCACGAGCACGTTCGCGCGCTGTGGGTGGCCCGGCACCTTGAAGCTGTTTTATGAGATTCTTCCAGTCCATACTTCTAAGGCTTCATATTCTGCGTTCAAAAATAAATTGTAAGGTTGAGAAAAAAAAACAGGTTCTTAAGAAATGGGGAATTATCAATGGGGAGTTGCGTGCGATCAGGAACAGGTGGAGTGCTGCCTTGCCTGTTGGAAGACTTCTCAAGCAGACGGTCATCCTCCACCTTCCCCTGAGGAAGGTCTTCAGCCTCCTGTCTCCATTCCCAGTGTCCTGGCCGTAAGGAACCCCATTCGGAACCCAAGCGCTGGGGAGAAGCCGTTTTCCAGCAGAGCAGGCAACTGCTTCCAAGATGGAAAACCAAGGGATTCCAAGGCGCCTGACTCAGATTATCAGTAAACCAAATTACAGTTTTGTCTTTTCTAAATATTGTGACAAAGACTTTAATTTCACATTATGTCAAGAGTTTTATGGAGCCAAGAAACTTTCCAGTACTGAATAATCCTTGTGTGAATCCCACAGAAATCAGGCGGCAAAGGCAGCAATCATAACTACCACCTTTGGGGTCAAAATTCTGATTAAAACCAACTGACAGTGTATTTTATTAGCAGTAAGATTAAATGCAGGGCATATGTCAAAGCTGTAATATGAAGTCACAATTTCTCTAGATTACAGTTGGAAGCAGTAATTTTATAACTCTACCCCTCCCTAGCCCGTAAATCCAAATATAGTTGAGACAGCTACTCTGGACTGCAGGGCGCTATCTCTGCTCAGTGTAAGCCCCAGGGGAAGGCGCTCCCCTCTGTGGGGCCTCAATCCCTCAGCAAGGCCATGCCAGGGCTCCCTGCTCCCCATGTTTATGGACCTGGGCGTGTCTCCCAATCCAGGGCTGAGATCAAGTGTCACAGGAGTACAGGGCTCCTGCACGCCCCGGATCAGCTGTCCCCAGGCAGGCATGCCACTTGAGTGGTCTAATTAGCCACTATAAAGATGTCCTCTTTTGCCAGCAATAATGAACACTGGGACATTTTTAGACACAAAAATATCTGTTCAGGCATATCAGAGGGGTGCCCTCCTCCTGTGGCTTTCTGTGGGCCTCTTCGTGCTTAATCACAGTGGCAAAATGCTGATTCCCATTTCTTTAATCCAACCAGGAGTGACCTGGCTTATATTCATCCTCTAGCTAGCCTTACCCATGTCTAACTCATCTTCTTACTCAATAATGGCATGCAAATATGCCCATGGCCTGTTCCCAATTCCTATGCCCAATGCCACTGTCTGAATTTCAGGCTTATTATGGTTTGCTTTGATTAGTGAGATAGCCTCCAAAAACTTCCCCTGAGTCAATCAACCACTATTCCCAGCCACTATCACAAGATTGTTCTGGAACACAGCCCTGCTTACATAGCTCCATACTCAGACAGGTGGACAGCATGTCACGGTCAGCCCTTCTATCCAGGTGAGTTAATCTGTTTTTCCACTGTAAGACAGGAACAAGAACCATGCTCACTCTGAGGCTATGACAGGACCACTATTTTGCTTATCAGTACAGTGAAAACCTTGATTTAAAAAAAAAAAAAAAAAGGCAGTAAGTGTCAAGGAATGATTGACATTTCTTTCTCATGTAGGAACTGTACCAAAGATGTCTGCTGACCAATGATCAACGTACGCAAACTGGATGGCACTTGATGTTCATAGTACTGGGATCTGACCTTATTGTTCAGAAAGGTATTTATAAAGGTTTTGTGAAGTGCTCGCTTCAGCAGCACACATACTAAAAGCTTTGTGAAGACCTAAAGCATGACAAAAACTGTGTACTATATTAGATGGGTGTTTATAATCTGAAGAACCTTTTTTTTTTTTTTAAAGATTTTATTTATTTATTTGACAGAGAGAGACACAGCGAGAGAGGGAACACAAGCAGAGGGAGTGGGAGAGGGAGAAGCAGGCTCCCCGCGGAGCAGGGAGCCCGATGTGGGACTCGATCCCAGGACCCTGGGATCATGACCTGAGCCGAAGGCAGTCGCTTAATTGACTGAGCCACCCAGGCGCCCCCTGAAGAACCTTTTAAATAGAAATCTCTACTAATAGGCAACTCAGAATCTCCCTAAATCCACACTGTAACGAGTTTTAAACCTTTAAAAATACAACACACAAGACAACATCTTGGCTATGTCCATGCCAAGGAAAGGCCCAGACAAAATTGAAAGTGGCTGAATCCCAGAGAAAACATTTTCTTAATCAAGAGGGAATTAATGTTTAATTTATCTAGTGGGTGCTGTTACCATAACCTCTTAATATCAAGCTCACAAAAGTATCAGCGGGAATGGAATGATAATTTAAAAAAAAAAAATTCTTCCCAGTAAGGTTAGTCCATAGAAGAACAAACATTAGTAAGATCCACAGTGGTCAAACACGAAGAAATGAGTGGTAATTTTTACACATTGGAAGTGTTGGTTTTTCATAAAAGTATAATTTTAGAGAAATGTGCAAGTCAGCTGCAATCATGAACCTTATATCAAGCTCAATAATGAAAGCCACTTTTGTCTCGGTGGGCTCAGTACAGCCCAGCCCCTGTTGAAACCCTGATATGCTGTAGAGCTAATAACCAAGTTCTTACACTGGGGGTTGGGGGGGGGGGGGGGGGGAACAGAACAAAATATAAGTTGAAAACAAACAATATGTTTCCTGAAACAAAGCCAAAATCTGAATAATCCTAAGGTAATGACCATTTATGCAGTTGATAGTTTCCCAAGTTTTTCTTTCCCCACTTCTTAAGTAACATGGGAATCTGCGCCAATTTTTCAAGCCAGAGAATACTTAGGAACTATTTTTAGGTCATTTCATCCTACTTTTAGTTGACCAGTATAACCTGGGTGGCAGTTGGATTTCAAAGCAGCAAAGGATGGCATGCCTGGGCTCTCCCTGCACCCAGCACCAGGGTGCAAGCCTCCACGATTTCACTGCCCTTCCTGCCATCAGCTTCTTAGTAATGTGAGTTTTCTTTCCTTCTGTAGTGGGTTGAGTGGTAGTACCTCCTGTCCCCCCATATATATGCTCATGTCCTGATACCCAGACCCTGTGAGTGTTTCCTCATTTGGAAAGAAGGTCTTTGCAGATTTAACTAGAGATCTTGAGGTGAGGTCATCCTGAATCCCGAGGTGGGCTCTAAATCCAATAATATATGTCCTTATAAGAGACAGAAGAGGAAAAGACGCAGACCCACAAAGGAGAAGCCCACATGAAGACCAAGGCAGAGACAGAATGATGAATCTACAAGCCAGGAGAACTCCAGGAACTACCAGAAGAAGCTGGAAGATGCAAATAACAGATACTCCCCGGGAGCTTTCAGAGGGAGTGTGTCCCTGCCAACATCTTGATTTCAGACTTCTGGCCTCCAGAACTGTAAGAGAATAATTTTCTGTTGTTTTAAGCCACCCAGTTATGGTAATTTGTTTCAGCAGCCCCAAGAAACTAATACATTCCAGATACACAGATAAACTATTCTCATTTCTGAGCAGCCAAGAAACATCACTTCAGCAGTACAGGAACCAACTTCTCGTCCTTATGGCAACCTAAGCATTTGGTCTCTAAAATTAAATGGGATTGAAATGAACACTGCTTCATGCTGTGCAAATACCCATGGTTGAAAAGACACAAGAGGTCAATGGATGGCATTAGCATGTCACTTCACAAAACAATGACACATTTTTCTGCGCTGCTTTAAAATACTGGATTAAAAGGCAGAAAATCTTGTTTCAGTCACACGTGGATGGCTATCTTTCCGGAACGAGTCTGAAATTGTTGACCTTCTTCCTTAAATTCCCATGTTAGGAGGTAGGCTGGAAAGGTGCCCAACACTAAAATCCCTCTGCACACATTTTTAATGACTCATTATTTTGTGAGAATTTGCTTTTCTTTCTACAGCAGTCCCCACCTTATCCACAGTTTTGCTTTCCCCAGTTTCAGTTACCCACGATCAACCAGAGTCCGGAAGCAGATTCCCCTTCTCACATATCATCAAGAAGGTCAACAGTAGCCTAACGCTAGGTCACAGGCTTACATCACTCACCTCCCTCCATCTCCTCACAGAGGCATTTTATCATCTCCCATCATCACAAGAAGGGTGAGTGCAGTACAATAAGATATTCTGAGAGAGAGACCACATTTACATAACTTTCATTACAGTATAGTTATCACTGTTGTATTTTTCGTTATTGTTGCCAATCTCTGTGTCTAATTTATAAATTAAACTCTATCACGGGTACGTATGTATAGGAAAAAACACAATAGATACAGTTGACCCTTGAACAACATGGGTTTGAATCACGCGGGTCCACTTCTATGTGGATTTTTTACAGTGCAGCACTATAAACATATTTTTTCTTTCTCATAATTGCCTTAATAACATTTTCTTTTGCTTATTTTATCCTAAGGATACAATCTATAATATAACATATGAAATACGTGTTAAGTGTCTACGCTGTTGGTAAGGTGTCAGTCAACATTAGTAAAGTCTCGAAGGAGTCAAATGTTATGCAGGGATCAGTGCCCCAGTGTCTGCACTGCTTAAGGGCCAACCATGTAGGGTCTGGTACTATCTGCAGCTTCAAGCATACACTGGAGGTCTTCGAATGTACCCCCATGGGTAAGGAGGGGGGACACTATTTTATATACAAACACAGGCACACTTCAGCTCAATTATAGAGTGCAGTTCTTGGAAGGAGGTAGAAGAGACAGGTAGCAGCCCAGGGGGGAAGGACAATGGGAGCACAGATGGCAGTAGAGACTCCTGAACCCCCATGAGGAAGAGATGTACACATGATAGAAGAACTTCAAAGCCAATGCTCAAAATATGGGCAAAGGAAATGAATAGGCACATCACAGAAAAAATCCAAATGGCCAAAAAGTTCATAGGAAGATGGTTCAACTCACTGTTCACAACTTACATGCATGTTTTTTAAAATTCCACAGTGTTTTAAGATACAGGAAGACTCCTCAAACCCAAGTATGGATCTGAAATAATGTTATATGGATGTTTTCCAGCCCAGCTGCATTAACACAAGTAATACTCAAGATAGCACAATACTGCCTATTACCTTGATGATAAATTCTAAAGCTAACATTATTTCACTGGGAGCCAAAACTACTGAATAACAAAAGTGTTATTTAGCTTATAAATGGTCTCCTTGTAATTTGCTAAGCGCAAGTGCTTTCCAAGGGAAAAAAAAAAAAAACCCTCAAAATATAAACAAACTAATATTTAGTAAGACCCCATTACTCACAATAAAGGTCAAGCATGGATCTGAAATAGCTCATAAACAGAAAAAGTATGTGTGGCTCGATTTAAGAAACATATAACATGTTAGAGATTTACTTATCCCGGTAGGAATTTCATTGCTAGTTTTTACATAATCACAGAACAAGACAGGCACATTGCCTAACACTTAAATTTGGTTTAAGACAAAAATTATTAGTTCCAAATACAGAAATCACCTATCTCTAGAAAAAGAGAGTCATTTTTAAGTCCATCTACCTTTACTGTTCAAGCAGCTTTGCTTCCGTAGCTATTGATGGGAACTCAAAAAACAGTGTCCATAGGAATATATTCAAATATCTAAAAAAAAAAAAAAAAGATTCCCCTGAATCTTAATATATTATTATTGATGAAAATGGGTAAATTAACGATTTCCTTTGAAGTACTTCTAGATTGCTTATGGTGGAATTATGATATGCAAAGATGACAAATTTCTCCCATTCCCATATTCTTTTTTAAAGATTTTATTTATTTGAGAGAGACAGCAAGAGCAAGGGCGGGGCGGGGGGGGGGGGGACGGACACAGGGAGAGGGAAAAGCAAACTCCCTGCTAAGCAGGGAGCCCGAGACTGGAGACTTGGGGCTCAATCCCAGGACCCAGGGATCATGACCTGAGCCAAAGACAAACACTTAACCAATTGAGCCACCCAGGCGCCCCTCCCATATTTTAAAATTAAAGCCATCATCATGGTAAAGATAGAAGGAGATTATAAAATAATGTTCCTAAAGGATGAGAAGGAAATACATATTGTAAATAACAATACTGCTTTTAAATTAAGTTTGTAATCTTTAAAAAAAATCCATTAAGATTTTCATTTTTCTCAGAGGGATGGGGAAGTGATATGAAAATACAACTGTTTGGGGAGGGTGAATTTTATAGTATATAAATTATATCTCAATTAAAAAATGAGAGAGTCTCAGACACACAAACACACGCACACAAAATGCTCAGGGGATATTTATTTTCCAACTAACTGCTATAAATTAAAAGTGTTTCTTAACTTGCCAAAAATATTTAAACTCAGTTGGCTTATACTTAAGTAACTGTCCCATCTGCAAACAAAATAACACAAAAATAAACCACTGTCTGAATATTAGGAACAACTTAGAATGTGTGTGAAGATCTAGAGTTCACAAAATTTGACAATAAATAGTCCTGGACCGTCAGCACAATGTTTACTATTACCACAGTAACAGTAAAATGCTATGTACATTTGAGACCCGAATATAAAGAATAACAATAATGGCTTCCCCGTGTTATCTAGAAGTCACATACTGCAACTTCCTTGGAAGGCAGGAGGATTTAGTCCGCCCAATATGGTAGCTAAGAGTATAGGAGCCAACAGCCGAGGCTGGGATTTGGGTTTGTCTTCAGTCACATATGATGACCTTGGACAAACTAGATCATCTTAGTTGCAAGTCTTCTGATCTGTAGAATGGGCATAATACAATTTACAACTCTTACGAACTAATGCACGTGAAAGTACTAGGCACGATGCCCAGCTCACAGCAGACAATTACAAATGCTGGTTGTGTCCCATGGTTAGCCTGGCTCTGCTCCACAGCCACAGGTTAGGCCAGGCATCCTAGAAATAACACAGGGCCATCCAACAAGAATGCCAGTGGTGACCTTGAAAGTCTCCTGACCCTGAATCGCATACACGGCTGGCCGGGAAACTGTTTTACAGGCTGAGGAGCAAACACTGTAGTGACTCTCGGAGGGGGGACGATGACCAGAAGGGACCGTGACAGGTGCCTCTGGGATGCTAGACCTTTCTATTTCTTCATCTGGTGACATGCATGAGTTTAGTATGTAAAAATTCAAACGCTGTACCCTTAGGATATGTGTATTTTTCTGTATGCATTTTATACTTCCGTAAAAATTTTTTTTAAACCTACCTCTGCTGCTGATGAAAACAAAAAGTCTGTACCCGACTCACAGGCACCAAGGGCAGCCCATAACACTCTAGTCCCCGCCCTGAATGCCACTGGCCTACATCAATCAGCCTAACCACCTGTTGGGAGGGGACACATGCCAGATGCAACGCATTCTCCCAGCCATGATTTCCTCACTCATTTCTGAGCCTGGCACTTCTCTGTTGCTTTTCACATGTTTGAAACCGGGCATTTTTCCCTGCCATATTTCTTCACTTCTAGACTTTGGCTATCATCTGTGTGGATGCAGTCTTCAGATAAAAACACACCTCAGGATACAGAGCTAAAACGAACCGACTGACACCGAAGTCTTTCCATTAACCACCTCTTACCTCAGGCAAGTCATTTAAAATAAGTATCCACATTTAAGATACAACTTTAAAGAAATGACTCCTTAAAAGATTCATTTATTTGTAAGCAACTGAAATGAATGCTAGCAATTTATAGAATTTTCTATTAGGCCTACATCATACCATATCAACCTTAGTAAAATTTATAAATATATGCAAAGTTCTCTTAAAATGGAAAGCACATGGAAAAAATAAAGTTCTCTGAAGTTTTGTACAGTCAGTTCTAAAACATCAAAATGACTATTTCTTCGGACCGCTATGCATGAGAAAGAGTTTCTTTTTCAAGTGGACACATCCTCAAGAATACTTTAGTCAGTAATGCTCCCTCCCACAGCTGGGGCAAAGGGGATTCTTTAGGGCAAGGAACTACTTAGTCATACTGTAATGGTGGACGTCTGTCCAAACCCAAAGAATGTAAAACACAAAGAGGGAACGGTAATGTAAATGATACTCATAATTAATAATGTCTCAATATAGCTTCGTCAGTTTTAACAAATGTACTACACTAAGGGAAGATGGTAATAACAGGAAACTAGAGGCAGGGAGAGAGAAGGGAGGGAATATATGGGAACTCTGTACTTTCTGTTTAATTTTTCTATAAACCTACAACCGCTCTAAGAAATGAAGTCTATTAATTAAAAAATAATAATAATAAAATAAATAATGCTCCCTCCCAGCTTTTAAGATTTTCACAGTTCTACCTCGCTGGTTTTTCAGGAAGTGCCTCATTTAGAACACAAAAGGAAAGAACAAAAGCTTTCACAGATTTTCAAGGGTTTACAGTTATACACGCAAACATCTTTCACCCATTGCTAATGACTATACACACACAATTTTTAAAAATTCACTACAGAGAATGACTGTCTTGGGTTTTTTGTACTGGGCTGGCATACTGTTCTTCTGTGTAAGAAAATATAATGCAAAACGTATTCAAATAAAAGCAAGAATAAGGGTCAGCTTTAATACCCCAGGGAGAAATCCGATCGATAGGGTCCATAAGAAAAGATGTATGCATTAGGCGCTCCCTAATTATGACTGCTTTGGTGGGCAGCAACGTTGGTGAAACAGATGTTGCAGACCTATTAAAGAAGGGGTTTCAAACATCTGCTTACAATTTTAAGGCAATTGTAAATACAGCAGGGAAGGTCAATTGGGCCAATTAAGGCCAATGTGCAAATCCACCACCACAGGTTTCTTTTCAAGCTTACGTGGACTTGATTTTTTATGCTTCTATTTTCTTCAACCACAATTTTTTTTTAAGCATGGGAAATGGGTTTAATAACAACTTTTGTCCACTTTGTGACTTTTTTTTTTAAATAGCAACAAATTTTCTGTTCCAGGGCTTAGCTGTGCACCTTTTTCTTCAGGATGACTCTGTTTTCCCTCCCTTGGCTTCCCCCCACATAGCTGCTGCTCAGCTCCCTGCCGAGGGGGTCTGCTATTACAAGCTCCCAGGGAGGTGAGGGATAAGCAGAATGAACGAGGGCAGGCGTCACTTCCAGAAAACTCAGCACTGTGACATGCAACTTAGCAGTCTTAGCTCTGCTGACCCTGCAAAGGGGAGTGGTTGCTATTTCTACTGTATGCATCCTCACCAGCCCGAGTTAGAAAACCATCAAGTTTACAACCAGTGAAACGGTGGCAAATGTTACTCTCCCTAAGTATGCAAAAACTAAAACTGCCCTACGGTATGAAAAGCACACGCACCTCAGAGGTAATACTGGGAACGCACTTCTAAGAAATTCTAGGTCAGTGCTCCAAAGACCAAGACTCCTGTGCTGCTCAACAGCTGGCCCCAGGAGTGGGGCAGGACTCCGAGGGAGCTGCAGGTCAGCAAAGCGGGGGGTGTCCATCCCAAAACTCTACTAGGTGATTTTTCCTAAAGCTGAAAGTTTAACAGTTTGATTTTTAGGATGGCTAAATAGGTATAAAAGATAAGCCTGACCCACCTTCTTTCCTATGAGCTCAGAGTGATGGCCACCAGGCACATTTTGCTCTTTTTTTTTTTTCTTTTTTTTTGGGTGACCCAGACCACTGAATTATTCTCTTTATAGAGAAGGAAAAAAAGCAAGATTAAACAAACCTGAATTCAAATTCTGTACATTCTAGCTGAGTGACCTCAAAGTTTGTTTCCTCATCTATAAAATGGGAATACAGCCATCCTCCTGGAGCATTACAAATTGATACACAATAGGCACTCAATAAATGTTCATCTCCCAAGGCTGTACAAAGTAAGCACTCAATAAATATGTTCATCTCCCAAGGCTGTACACAGTAAGCATTCAATAAATGTTCATCTCCCAGGCTGTACACAGTAAGCATTCAATAAATCCTGGGTTTCTGCCCTCCTCCTAGGACCTCCACCAAGACATTTGTAAGGGACTGGGATGGTTCTCTTGAGTTTCTAGTTGTTTGTTTGAGGGGGAGGGTCTATTCCATTTCTTCTGTTGTCAAAGTTACTATTATCGTTTGCTTTGTTTTTGATGCAACAAAAAAAAGACTGGATAATGAAAACATGAAGTGAGTTCTAAAAAAGGATCCTTCGGACGGTAGGATGGGAAGAAATGGCATTAAGAACAACAACAAAAAAATGCTGAAGGAAAGTCAGTGTAACACAGTGAAATCGAAGTTGAGAAAGAACTTTCTCTTATGTTCCCTTTTTACTTTTCAACCTTGAGGCTCGGATCGCTCAGGTCTGAGCAAGAATAAAGAGTCCCGCCTGTTTAAACAACTGCTAAATCTGAAAGCAAACAGCTCAAATCCGTGGGCTTCTTCAGCAACATTCCTGTCAATAAACCCGTCTTGGCTCAATTGGTCCAACAATGCCGGACTTAGAGCTGCCTGCTCATCCCGCCGCCAGCAGGCCAGCCCATTTCCACAAGGCCATTCCAAGAACAGCTCTCGCGACTTTTGTAGCCTTCTCGAAAACACAAAAATCTCATCCCTTCAGCTCACTGTGTTAGCTATCCAGCTTAAACTAATTTTAAAATCCCCCCGGCCCCCCGCTTTTAAAACAGTGATAGTTGGAGCACCACCATTACCGCAATATAAAACGATTGTACTTTTCTCTTTAGCAACAAATTACCACAGTCTTGTAAGTGAGAAGCTTCAGGAGGGAACCTCAGGGGTGAAACAAACTACCTGGGGTTCACAATGTACCAGTGACACCGGATGCCAGGAATCTTTTTAACATCGAAATAAAGATGGCCTTAAAAAAAAAAAGAAAAAATCAAGTGTTCAGCACAGGACCCAGTATAAAAAGTGTAGTTACAGCTGCACACTAAACTCACGATCATCTGAGCTCCAAGACAGACGCACATCTAGGAATCATTTTTTAAAAATGTCATCGTGCCAGCAGCATCAGCACAGAAAGTTCTAGGCAGCGTTAACAGTAGATATAAATATTAGCATCTTACTTACTATCCAAATAAATGGTCTCAATTTGTTAGAACTGCAAATAAGCTAAGTAACTGATATCCAACGTACCGCAACAGAAATTCTCAAAAATCATTTTTATTTAGAATATTGCATACGGTAAACTGCAAAGCCCAAAATAATATTTGGGTCAAAACTCCAAAGAGCTGGGACATCTCTGAGCTAGAAGGGCAAGACCAGCATCTTCCTAATATTCTACGTTCCAAAACCCTGGCTCGCCATTCTCCTTCAACAGGATTTATTGTTTTTTCTTCCTGTGTTATATATAGCAACAATATATACTCACAGAAGAAGTTTTAGGAAATTCAGAAAAATCACAAAGAAGGTGGGGATGTCTCTCATAATCCATCAACCAGAGAAAACTGTCTTTAGCATACTCTAGCCAACTTTTCTCATCTTTCAATGCATGCACAGACCTTTTAAGTAACTGGGTCATACTGTGGGTATTGGTCTTTGATCTGTTTTTTATTGGTCTATGATCTGTTTAAAAAAATAAAAAGCTACATTGTTCCAGTTCTTTCTTTCCCGTTTTTACCCGTTATACGACAGTTACATAGATACAAAATCTAATCTCCTATTCCTAGACACTGAGACGGTCTCTGTGTTTCTGTTTACTAAAAAGTGGGCCAATGAATGTGCACACATATTTGTATGCCTACTTCATCTTCTTGGGTTAAATTCGACAAACTGAATCGTCGGGTCAAAATATATGCACACTCTAAGACGTGTGTGACACAAGACACACCAGAAAGGCTATATTAACTCTGCACCAACAGCATGAAATACCCATTTTCCCACACCTTTGCCCAAATACTTCTTAATCTTCACAGTTTAGCATGCAAAAATTATGTATTTTTCCGTTTTTATTAATAATGATATTCAGATGCTTTTCCACACTTTTACTAGTCACCTGATTGCTTCCAGTGGGAAGTGACTGCTTTACTGCCTTTACCCATTTTTCAATTGTGGAACATTTTTGTGTACTGAAAACATTAACCCTTTGATTACTTTTTGTGTTCCAAATATGTTTTCTCCATCGGTCACCCACTTGGTAGTGTTATTTGGCATACAGAAATCTATTACTATAGAGAAACTTACCAACCTTTCCTTTTATCATTTTTTCCTTGGGTTTTTAAGCTTCAAAAGAGCTTTCCTATCCCAAGAGCAAATAAACAATCTGTTTTACATATTGAACTAATATCAGGAGGGCACAGATTTTGATTGCAATGATTGAGAGGGCAAAGCAGAGTTAAGGAAAGAAAGAAGAAATCCCAGAGGAGCGAGAAAGAAGTGAGAAGGCTTCTAAAAATAACATTTGGCAGACATCGACTAAATGCAAGTCTAATTTGCTTCTTAGTTAATGAAGGAGAAACCGGAGGTGGTGAAGGAATGAAAGGCCCATTCTAGAATGGAAATAATAAAATCCCCTCTGAAGACAATAACAACATTCTTGTTATACACGGAAAGCTAATCCTAAAATAATAAAGAATATATTGATATAACAGTGCTGTGAATAAATTCCATTTAAGCTATGTTATTTTAACAATGACCCAGAAAATGTTGAATGAAAGTAGTTTGTTACATGCCCAGTTTGGAGAGGATAAAACCCACTTAGAGAACCCCAGGTTCTCAGTAACATACCTGGAAAAGGCCTCTTTGTCTGCAATCAGTTAATCAATAATTGTGTGCCAAGAGGCTCACTTGTTATGTTTATAAAGAGACTATACACAAATAGATGTGCATATACATATAAATTTCACTTATTTCAGAAGGTAAAAGATCTATGAAATGTCATCATTTGACCCAGTTGTAAAACATAATCATAATCTCATCAGGGTCTAACAGAAATGAATGACTTTGGCAGCTTTCAGCCCAACCCCTGCACCTCCTTCCTGTGGGTGGAGGAGCCCCTGGGGGTGTCTGGGAGGGAGGAGGCCACGGAGGCCAGAGACTTGCTGGCCCAGACTCCATCTGGCTAGAGAGCCCGGACAGCCTAGGCCCTGAGAAGGCGCGGACAGGAGTGCCCAGCATCCTCCTGCCCTTCCTGAGCTGCTGGATTGTGGCTCAGCCCACCTTTGCTTTTGAACGTGCTCTCCCAGCCTCATCCTCCGAACTCCCCCTTGCTTTGGCGAGCTACCAAGGTCCAGCTTCCAACCCATTCCTTTTCTGGTCAAGTGCCACAAGTCAATTTCCATTGCCTGCAATCACCAACCCTGACTTGTAAAAACTCTGAAGTTGTTTCTGACACAAATTAAAACTGACTTTGATGCAAAATGTCCTCAGCCCTGAAGTACGCATACTCTACTAAAAAGCTACCTTGGGGCACCTGGCTGGCTCAGTCAGTGAAGCAGGCGACTCTGGATCTCAGGGTCGTGGGTTTGAGCCCCATGTTGGGTGTAGTGATTACTTAAATAAACTTTAAAAAAATAAAATAAAAAGCTACGTTGTTCCAGTTCTTTCTTTCCCTGTACATCTCACAGGGTTTTACGCGTGATTTTGTTCTTGTCACTCTCTTCTCGTCATGCTCCACTCCCCTCCCTCAAACAGGTCTGGTCGGAGAGGTGAGGGGAGACAGCAGAGGCAGAGGAAAACGGGGAAGTTAGTCACTTTCCATTCTTTCTCCTAAGATAATGTGTATGGCCGCAGCAGCCTTCCTATAGCTATCACTGTTAAAGGCCTTACTTATCTCTTTTCTATAAGTATATTAAAGAGTGTGTCAGACATGGATTTATACCTAGATATTGCTGTTGACCTTTCCACACGTATGCACTCTCTCTGCATGCAATGAAGGACTTGGAACAGAAAGTGGGCAGAAGGCGGACGTGGCAGTGACCCCACGGCAGCTCACCATTCTGGCCCCAACACCCCTGTGTAGAGTTTGCTCTCTAGAATTTAGAAGGCTACAGTGGATGCTCAAGACTGCAGGATTTCTGCCTCCGCCCTGCACCTTGGGGCTCCCGCCCCTGCCCAGGCTTGCTGGGCTGTCCCAGGGAGCCTGCTCCTGGAGGCCAGCCCCAGATCAGCAGAGAGACTGATCTACTTCCCCTGGGGTAGAGATGTGGGCATATGCCCAGCTGGGGGATGGGGGCAGTCCTCTGGCCATGGGGTGGCAGGGTGGGCTAGGAACCATTCAGTCCAAAACCGGTTGTATTTTCTCCCAGCAGCCTTTTTGTACACTTCCTCCTGACCCTCCTCCAAAACAAGGCTATGGAGTAAAGCAAGATTTTCAACAGTTAGGTTAAGAGCTTTCTACATTTCAGAAACATATATTTTGAAAATTTTAAATTACAAAGAGTAGAACCCAATTTACCACATGATTGTATTGATTCCTAAGCAAATTTCAAAGAGTTTTTTGTTTTAAGGTTTTTTTTATTTATTTGTTTTTGAGAGATTGAGAGAGAGTGAGAGAGAGAAAGCACAAGCAGGGGGAGTGGCAGGCAGAGGGAGAGGGAGAAGCAGGCTCCCTGCTGAGCAGGGAGCCCGATGCGGTGCTCAATCCCAGGACCCTGGGTTCATGACCTGAGCCAAAGGCAGCTGCTCAACTGATTGAGCCACCCAGGTGCACTCAAAGAGTTTTTTTTAAGCTAACATTATATACTCCAGTGCTAGCGCATGAACCTCCTCATTATTCCTACTATAAAGATGCTTCTGAGGAGCTGTTCCTTCTCATCAGCATTCTTTTTTGAAGATCCAGAAGGAATTCCCATCTGGTCTCACCTCTAAGAATTCTATGTTCATCTAAGTATGTCTTTACTTTAATCTGTGACATGTTTAACAGACCAGGTTTTGTCCTTTACATTAGCTGTTAGCAAATTCAAAGAAAAAATGTACAACTCTGATAAGATACCTAGGATTAATGGAAAATTACCCAGGAATTCCCTCTGGGTTACCTCAACAACAAGCCACATGGGACTGGGGGTTCATCCCTTCTTTCAGCTTCCCGTGAGACTGGAGGGCCACAGAAAAGGCCACCCCAGCTTCCTATGGGCCCCCCAAGTTTCCATGTGCAAGGTGGCTGGACTTCCCAGACAACCCCTGTAAACAGTTGTCACCCGGGGTCCTGCTGGTTGGTGCCAGGCCATCTGCTGTCCCACTGACAAGGAAGCTCTTACTTGTCCCACATGAAACAAGAGCAAGAGGGGAACAGAGTCCTTTCCCAGAACGTATGCCCACTTCATTTCAGCACAGTGCCAGTATACCTCTCCCCTAGGGACCAGAAGGATCGGGGACCTGATCCTTGCCTGGTTAAGTTTCCCTCTACAACGTGTTTCTTAAGCCAGACCCTGTGGCCTTGAGACCCCACCCACATCCTGGTGCACAAGAGGCACCTTCTGCAAAGGGACCGGCCTGCCTGACAACAACCCTTGGGGACAGAGAGCTACGTCGTTATTTTGCCCGTCAGTTTTTATGCATCCCTACCATTGCTGTAGGTATGTTTCCCCAACCACTGTATGTCTCCACCACTGCCTCTCCTTTTTCCCTCCCAATTTTAATTCAGGATCTGATAGATTTTAGCATCCTTATAAATTGCCTTAAATAATTCTCAGGGAAGAGCAGAGCAGAAGAAGGGGAGGGAAAGATGGGAAGAGAGAGGAAAAAAAAAATGAATTCTCTAACTTCCAAATGCAAGCGCAACTTTTTACACATTCTTTGGCTTTCTAGGCTTCAGTGCACACCACAGCTACAAGATTCTCAAGATCGATAAGGATTGAAAATGTTCTAAAATATAGCCATCTTCAAACGGGGCAAAATATCTTTCCAAAAGGGCATGAGGGCACATCAGCTTTAAGGGAAAATATCCCAGAGCCCCAACTTGCCATTAAGCATTCTCCCCTAACACAAGTCTATTTCAGAATGGGCTTGGAGGGGCGCCTGGGTGGCTCAGTTGGTTAGGCGACTGCCTTTGGCTCAGGTCATGATCCTGGAGTCCCAGGATCGAGTCCCACATCGGGCTCCCTGCTCAGTGGGGAGTCTGCTTCTCCCTCTGACCCTCCCCACTCTCATGTGCTCTCTCTCTCATTCTCTCTCTGTCAAATAAATAAATAAAATCTTAAAAAAAAAAAAAAAAAAGAATGGGCTTGGAGTCCAGGCGCACACAAGCTCTACCTTGAAACCTCTTCTTAAACCACTGCCTCCCTCCCATGTGACAAGGAAAGGAATACCTTTCATCCTCCCCAGGTCTAACCGAGGGGCGCAGCCTGCGATTTAAAAACCTCCTAGAGGGGTAACAAAGGGGTAATGCAAAATACTGATGACTGTAAAAAGATCATTTAATCAAACACCACAAACCAGAGACCACTTCTCATCACAGACCTGTTTTGATAAGTGCAAAATGTGGCATTTAGAAATGAAGTATTTTGATCTGTGCTGCATCGTTCCGGATTGAGGAATGTTCCAGGGTCGGGCACAGGGAGTGAAGACAACTTTCACTGGTTCTTGCCTCTTCCATGACCTAGCTGCTATTCAAGAATGCTTTACTCCCAGAGAAGTGCCAAAGGGAGCTATTTAAGATAGGGCACCTTATTTCACCCAGGGGGCAAACTGCATGCCTCATTTCATCTTCAAATCAGAATGAAATGAAATGTGGTCACTGAGGCATAAATGCTAACATGTTTACCCGAATTGAAAAAGGAAGGTGGACTTTCTAAAAAGAAGTCTTATTTGGTTAAGTGGTTTGTCAATGAGGATTGGCTTTGCCAATTAGGTTACATGGCAGGTACTTTCCCAAAATTGGAAGAACTAAATCCATAGCTCCAAGGTGTTTAGGAAAGTATATTTAAAACATGGGATTTCCCTGATGCCGAGTGATGTTGAGTGCTTTTTCATGTGTCTGTTGGCCATTTGGATGTCTTCTTTGCAGAAATGTCTGTTCCTGTCTTCTGTCCATTTCTTGATTGGATTATTTGTTCTTTGGGTGTTGAATTGGATAAGTTCTTTACAGATTTTGGATGCTAGCCCTTTATCTGATATGTCATTTGCAATTATCTTCTCCCATTCTGTCGGTTGTCTTTTGGTTTTGTTGACTGTTTCCTTTGCTGTGCAAAAGCTTTTTATCTTGATGAAGTCCCAATAGTTCATTTTTGCCCTTGCTTCCCTTGCCTTTGGCGACGTTTCTAGGAAGAAGTTGCTGCGGCTGAGGTCGAAGAGGTTGCTGCCTGTGTTCTCCTTTAGGATTTTGATGGACTCTGTCTCCTACATTTAGGTCTTTCAAACATTTGGAGTCTCTTTTTGTGTGTGGTGTAAGGAAATGGTCCAGTTTCATTCTTCTGCATGTGGCTGTCCACTTTTCCCAACACCATTTGTTGAAGAGACTGTCTTTTTTCCACTGGAAACTCTTTCCTGCTTTGTTGACGATTGGTGGACCATAGAGTTGAGGGTCCATTTCTGGATTCTCTATTCTGTTCCATTGATCTATGTGTCTGTTTTTGTGCCAGGACCATACTATCTTGATGATGACAGCTTTGTAATAGAGCTTGAAGTCTGGAATTGTGATGCCGCCAGCTTTGCTTTTCTTTTTCAACATTCCTCTGGCTATGCGAGGTCTTTTCTGGTTCCATACAAATTTGAGGATTATTTGTTCCGTTTCTTTGAAAAAAGTTGATGGTATCTTTTTTAAATTTTATTTTATCATGTTATGTTAGTCACCATATATCATTAGTTTTTGATGTGGTGATTGCTCGGCATCAGGGAAATCCAAATCAAAACCTCAATGAGATACCACCTCATACCAGTCAGAATGGCTAAAATTAACAAGTCAGGAAATGACAGATGTTGGCGGGGGTGTGGAGAAAGGGGAACCCTCGTACACTGTTGGTGGGAATGCAAGCTGGTGCAGCCACTCTGGAAAACAGTATGGAGGTTCCTCAAAAGAGTAAAAACATAACTACCATATGATCCAGTAATTACACTACTGGGTATTGACCCCAAAGATAAAAATGTAGTGATCCGAAGGGGCACATGCACCCCAATGTTTACAGTAGCAATGTCCACAATAGCCAAACTATGGAAAGAGCCTAGATGTCACTGACAGATGAATGGATAAAGAAGATGTGGTATATATATACAATGGAATACTATGCAGCCATCAAAAAAAAAAAAAAAAAGAAATCTTGCCATTTGCAACAACATGGATGGAACTAGAGGGTATTATGCTAAGCCAAATAAGTCAATCAGAGAAAGACAAGTATCATATGATCTCACTGATATGAGGAATTTGAGAAACAAGACAGAGGATCATAGGGGAAGGGAGGGAAAAATGAAGACGAAACCAGACAGGGAGAAAAACCATAAGAGACTCTTAATCTCAGGAAACAAACTGAGGGTTGCTGGAGTGGAGGGGGGTGGGAAGGATGGGGCGGCTGGGGGATGGACATTGGGGAGGGTATGTGCTATGGTGAGTGCTGTGAATTGTGTAAGACTGATGAATCACACACCTATACCCCTGAAACAAATAATATATTATATGTTAATAAAAAATTTTTTTTAAATGGGATAAAATAAAAGCATATTATTTAAATATATACATTGTGTTGATGAGGATATATTAAAATTATTTCAACTTTCTCAACTATTGTTAAGTAGATGAAGCGAGGTGTCTCTAAATGAAGCAATAATCAGTATAATTATAACAATTTGCTAAGTGATAGTAGAGTCTCTCAGGTATCTTTGATAAACAGGTGGTTTCCAGTTTTTTTAATTCAACAAAACTGATGGTGGACCTTGAGTTATTAACTGACAGGTAAAAATTACTGAGAAGGGAGAAAATGGAATTTTTAGTATATAACTTGAAAACCTTTCAAAAAGCTGAGTGACAATGCTATACTAGAAGAAGAAAAAACCCTTCCATTCCCATCTACGTTTTTACATGAAGAAAGTTTCTCATTGGCTACATATATTAAAAAAAAAACTAATGCAGAACAGTCTCATTCTGTCCAAAAGTCATGTCCATCCACAGAAAACGGAATTGAAACCAATGACCTGATCCATTTCATTCAGAACTCTATTTCCAGTAAAAACTTAGTTATGTTTAATAAGCATTTGTCAAAATTTACAGTGTATTTGTTCTTTACATATTGGGTACCATTAATCATTATAAAGAGAATTCAATCCAGAAGAATTTTTTATCTTTAAAGCCTTACGTTCACAGAAAATTGCACATTGTTGTTGCAGAGAAATATATTAGGCTGAACGATAAAAGACTTTCAAGCATCTAAGTCTATTACGTTAGTATAAAATTCTGTGGGGGACCTAGAATGGCAATAGGAGTTCAAGGAGATAAAACGACAACATAAACTTTCGACTAGTAAAGAAAAGCTTCATATAGTTTTTCATGGATGACAATAGGCCTAAAATAGGTATGGCATTTAGATTCACAGATAAAGATTGCTATGCTCTTGAACATCAATATTCATCCTATGTTGAAAATCACATCCTTTGCAATTATTTAAACTTTGGATGAAAAGTGTTAGATGTCAAGTAAACCACGTATAAGGAGATTTATAGATTTTCAAAATTATTTTAGGGGGACACAAGTGAGAGTTTGACAACCACTGTATAACAGTGTCCCATTCATTCCTCCACCCAAGGCAGTCGGGTCCCGGGCACAGCGAGGGACGCTTAGGAGGATGTCCCAATCAATAGTTGCAGTAAGCATCAAAAGGAGATGCAGACTGTAGGGCTCCTCGGAGCTCTGCACGTGTGACTTCTTGGTATTGCTCTGACAACACAACATTTAAGAACAGAAGTGGATCCTGGGGTGCTGGGGGGCAGGGACAATCAGACCAAGAGTATTCCCTTTTCATCGTGCCTGAAGAAGGTATCAGCCTTCTTCCTGTTTATAAGAGGATGGCCAATAATTTGAACAGTTCAGGAAGGAAAAAGCTTAATGAGAGATATTCATTGATGAAGCCCATATCACAAAGTAGACCCCAGAGGGGAAGTCCTCAATGGATGCAGGACTGCCCCCTAGGGGACATTTCAGAATGCTATTTTGGGGGGGTTGTTCCAGTGACTAGAATTTAGTGCTCAGAGGGTTGGGAGACTCCCACTGTCCTGCAGTGCACAATCAGACCCTCCCACCCCCTGAAACAAAAATTTAATGTCCTGCTGGTCACTCACATAGGTGAAAACTTGTTCATAACGATCTGCCATGAGAACCAGCTTTCATGTTTACCTATAAACAAAAAGAACTTTCTGTACAGTTTTATCATATTCTTAATTTTCCAAGGATGTTACCACCATGTAAATCAAGGGGAGATGGGTAAAGTCCAAACAAAGTAGACAGATGTTTCCCATTATGTAAAATCACATCACCTAAGGCAACACCATTTGCGCTGTCTGAGATGCCGAAGGCCACATGCCCTCACGAGCCAGTCTGCTGCGCGGCCATCATACGCCTGATTTCCGTGCAGGTGCATCGAACTACCTCACTGTCTTCAACACTCGTCTATGAGCATGTATTAAAATGCACATTACTTTACTTTACTTTTTGTCTGTTTTATTATGTTTAGATTATATTAATTTCTTTCTTTCTTTTCTTTTTTTTTTAAGTAATCTCTACACCCAACGTGGGGCTTGACCTCCCATTCCCAGATCAAGAGTCGCACACTCTACCAATGGAGGCAACCAGGTGCTCCTAAAATTATGTGTGTAGATTGGTTACATAGTCTAAGAATTTAACTTTAAGAGGTTAAATGACAGCAATACAAAATATTTATTATAAAAAGAGGTATGGACAAGGATGACCCTTTCACTTAGGCTAAGTGAAAGAAGCCAGACACAAAGGGCCAAGTATTATATGAGTCCATTTATATGAAACATCCAGATTAGGCAAATCTGTAGGGTTTGCCTAGGGCTTGGAGGAGGATTGCTAATGGGGATGGGATTCCTCTTTGGGATGAGGAAAATGTTCTCAAATTGACTGTGTTGATTGTTCCACATGTGTGAATATAATAAAAACCACTGAATTGTATACTTTAAATGGCTGAATTGTATAATTCACATCCTATTGTCTCAAAAAAGGTGGTGGAAAAAAAAAAACTTTGGTATGGGTCTAATTTTGTTGGCAACCACGACTTTATTTAGAGTTACTCACATGGCAAGGAGCTGCTGGAGACAAGACAGGCCAGAACACCGTGGTGGGAGTCCTGCTGTGTTAAAACCGTGCTTGAACTTACAGAGCATTTCTGGTATTTAGACTGTGGACGGTTTCAGTTTTAAAGGACATGCAAATGGCAATAATCATAGGTGAGACTTTCTAAAATAGAATCTGTCTCAGATTAGAAGTAAATACCATGACTTCTATGATTGAGAAAGACATAAATAACACAGACCATACCAATAGCAGTCCTTTGAAACCCTCCAGAGCCAATTAACACTCTGAAAAAGCATTAAAACATAACCTGTTGTAGGAAGTATATCGTCAGGCCATGTAATACAGCCCCCACAGCAACAAAAGGAAAAATAGAAGGGGAAAAATACACATGAATGCCCAAATAGCACCCACCACCAATAATCACCTAGTTAAGAGAAAACCACATCTAGGGATCATGTTCCCTCACCTCTAGTTATGAGGTGGGTATGAGCCAGAGCATGAAATGGCTAATGTATTTTGAAATCAGAAAACTAGCTCCAAGGAACTAAGATTTACTAGCATGTGAAACCACACAGACACACACATACCACATACTTTTCCCTGGCGATGTCATACTTTGATTACCTGAAAAGTATTTATTTGTTAACACAGGCAGTTCTCCCCTTGCGTGCTGCATGTTAGCTGGCCCTCAAGCAGGGGGGAACCGTGTCCCCGCAAACCCCACAAAAGCAAGGTCATGGCTCTGACGTGCCCAGCTTTCAGCGAACCTAGCTCCATGCAAAGTAAGGAATGCTTTGTACTGAAACAGGTCCACTGATGTTTTTAGGTCTTCGCTGCGACAGAAATTCGTTTAAAAGCTATCTCTTGTTCGGCACGGCCACTTCCTAGCCAGGCACCTAAGGCATGCTGGTTTTACGTGAGTTGCTTCAGCAACAAGAAAATGAACAAGCCCTCAGATCCTTTCTCCTTCCCTTTCTTTCTGTCCCACTCTATCCTAAAGCTGGGGATGGGAAGGCAGGAGGCAGGAGTGGGGTAGGAGAAACACACAGAACCTCCAGCTCCTTGCTCTGTCCTCTCATCACTTGTCCTGTTCCAAAGAGGCCCCTAAGGATTCACGCTGGCGTTTTGTCCAAGCACTTACGTGAGGGAGCCTGGCCCAGCTCTGAGACCAGCCAATCGGGGCGAGCCCGTGGTAAAACAGTGAGCCATCGTGCCAAGGCCCTGGCATCGAAGCCTGCTTTGTTCGCCCACCGCAAACCTCCAGGGCCCTCCCCGGGGCTCTCTAGATGCTCAGAGCTCTGTCCGTGTCGGCATCTCAGGGGCCCAGGTTCTGCTTGCTTTGTACGAGCTCCCCTTGTCAAAGCGGGGTAGTCCTCTTCGCCCCACAAAAGCCCAGCTCTTAGCTTGCCATCACTGAGCTGGGGGCCCTGTTTAGTTTTTAATTTATTATTATATTTTAAACATTTCCACTAAATATTGAAAGTCATTAAAAATTTCTATAAAAATCCCATTGGTTGCCCCTATGCTTAATAAACCTTATGTCTTCATGAGCATGACTAAGTATCCTGTTTATTGTCTTCTCCTTTCTCTGGTTTTCATAGTCAATTCTCTAACCCAGCTGGAATCTATTTGGATATATCTCCAAAATACAGAAAACTCCAAAAGTAGCTACTGGCTAAGCATGACTTGAACTATAAAGTCGGGACTCTCTCCGTCACCACCTTTTTCTAAGAGGAGCCACAAGGTTGGTAAAATTGAGGTTGGAAAGATCAATCTCTTACAAAACACAGAGGATTGACGGGCAACCATCCAAACAGCCCTGAGTGTGTTTTCTAAATGCATCCGCTCATTCAACAAACATTTGCCGACCCCCCGCGTCGCCCAGGCTCGAGGGATCCAGCAGTACACAAATCCCCGACCTTGAGGGCTTTAAGTTTTGGAGGGAGGGGAGAGAGGATAAACAAGGGCAGGAGGTTAGAGAGAAGCGTGGACAGGAGTCCCTGGGGTGGGTCGGTGCCTGCTGGGTGGTGTGGGACATCCGAGCGGAGATCCGCAAGGAGACAGGCAGCCAAGCACATGTGAGGGCAGAGCCTTCCAGCGACGGACAGCATATGCACCACACACCAATGGTCTAACACCACTTCCCAAGCGAATTGGCTCATTAACTCTCCTCTCCGACCATCTCCAGGCTCCGATCTGCTGGGGCCAGCTTCCCACGGGGTTGTGATCTTCCCTTACCTCGCCCCTTCTTGGGCTTGAACTTCACCGTCTCTTGCATCCTTCCTTACCTGACTTAGGTTTTCCAACATCTCAGCAAAATGCCCATGAAACTCTGGCGTTTCACAGTTTCTGGGTCTGGACTCGCACCCACAACTCCCCGCCGCATGCGCTACGGACACGCCCATGCTCCACAAAAGGAGGGAAGCCAGGGTGACAGCTACCATCTGGCTCTTTCGCTTCAGTGGGCTCAAACTTCACATAAGCAGAAGGACCGAGGATTTTTTTTTTTTTTAAGATTGTATTTATTTATTTGGCAGAGAGAGACACAGCAAGAGAGGAACACAAGCAGGGGGAGTGGGAGAGGGAGAAGCAGGCTGCCCGATGAGCAGGGAGCCCGATGTGGGACTCGATCCCAGGACCTTGGGATCATGACCTGAGCGGAAGGCAGACGCTTAACGACTGAGCCACCCAGGCACCCAGGACCAAGGATTTTTTTTTTACTCTTTTAATCTCAACAGTATGTCTCAAAACTACAGCTTGTAGGGCATTAATTCACAGTGCAGTGACCTCCCTGTGGAACAGCCTAACGCCCTTTTATTAACTGCCTTTGATACAGGTTGTCTTGTGTTTAAAGAGCATCCAACTACAAACCCAACATGATCCCTCAGCCTTTTGAATATAGTTTAAACTGAAATTGTAAGGAGGCTGAACAAGGAATATTAAGTAGTATCAAAGTTGGGCTTTGTGAACCGCCCTTCCCGGATGAGTTCATGTGGAAGCCTCCAGCAGCAATGCCCCTTAACTGCTGGTGTTCTAGCACAGTGTGAGGGAAATGGGGAAGATGGTCTAGGAATCCTCAGTCACGCCATGGAGGCGAATGGCTGCTGTGAGGACAACACTGACCCACATCTCATTCTAGAATTTTCCCTTCCGGGTCACATGTTTATTGAACCAGTATTTATCCAGAGCCCAGTATATGGCAGGATTCAGGTCAGAATTAGCAGGACAAGAATGCACATGTGTACCCTGCATGGAGTGCATGCTGGGAGAGGGGTTAATTTTCATTGAGCACCTGCTCTGTCCCTGGTATCAAATTTAGTGTTTGATTTCATCTTATTCTGTCTGAGTAGGCATTATTATTTCTGATTTTTCAGATGAGGAGACTAAACAGAGAGAAGTCATATAATTTCACCAAGGTCACCCAAGTAGTACATGGTAGAACCAGACTCCAAGCTGGTTCATCAGACTCCAAAGCCATGCCCCTCCAGGAAGCCACGCCCCTCCAGGAAGCCATGCTCCTTCCCCAAATTGGCCACCTAAGACAAGGTTTGAATGAATGAACTGGGGAGGGCTAGTCGGACCAATGTGCAGGAAAAACCGCTGATGCTTCATTGTTAATAAGACCCCAACGCCAAGTTTTCTTTGGAGACGTTCAAATTTTAATTGAGGCTATTTTTAATTGAGAAAAATAAGCCATAATGCTCATGTTAATTTTTGTGTAAGTTAAAAAAAAAGCCAAATTACAACTTGAGCTTTATTTTAAAAGGAAAAGTGGCTGAAGAAACAGTCATCAAATAAAAAGGAAACGTATTTCTCTTAGAAATTCACCTGATACAGGGATTACCGCATTTTTTAAACCATGTCTACTTTAGACATGGCACGTCTGGTATGATAGATGCTGTGTATGAATGGAAACAAGTTTAGAGTAATAAATGTTTCCCAGTGTTAAAATAAACACCTCAGCGGTTCAGATTTTGGCCAGGCAATTTCTCCACAGTAGGAGGCACTTATCTACTTTAACACTTTGCTACTTAGAAATTATCACTCAATCAATTACCATCCACATGGGTTTATTTTTACAGAGAGCTTCAATAAAATGAGTGTGAAAATAAGTTAAACACATTCTATTCATTTTCTCAATTTTTCACCTCTCTCAATGGTGGATATGTTGACAGAAAAATTACTTCATTTTATTTCAGCAGACATTTATGGAATGCTGACCAGGTTCTGTGCTAAGGGCTTGGAGACAGGATATGACAAAGAGGAATGAAATGCGGTCCCCGGGTCGTCAAGGAGCGCATACAACCTACCTTATAACATGCCTGTGTCTCCACAGCTCAACTAGAGGCAAATGCAAGGAAATTCTAGACCCAATAACCTCAACAGCGCCCCCTTTATCCCCACAACCCCAAATCCTCTGCACTCTGCCCAGATAATGGTCACGCTGCTTCCAGATACGGAAATACTTTTTCACCAAGAGATGTTTACTAGATTTTATTTTTAAAGAGTACCTACCTGTTACATCACTTCTGACATACACTTCTGAATTTGTACACCACTTACCTTTATTTTTTTTAAGATTTTTTATTTATTTATTTGACAGAGAGAGACACAGCGAGAGAGGGAACACAAGCAGGGGGAGTGGGAGAGGGAGAAGCAGGCTCCCCACTGAGCAGGGAGCCCGATGTGGGGCTCGATCCCAGGACCCTGGGATCATGACGTGAGCCGAAGGCAGACACTTAACAACTGAGCCACCCAGGCGCCCCCACCACTTCCTTTTAAAAAACAGCTTCATTGAGATATAATTCAAATATCATTCATTCACCCTTTTAAAGTGCAAGATTCAGTGATCTTAATATATTCACAGAGTTGGGTGCCTGGGTGGCTCAGTTGGTTAAGCATTCAACTCTTGATTTCAGCTCAGGTCATGATCTCAGGGTTGTGAGACTGAGCCCCACATCAGGCTCCACACTGAGCGCAGAGTCTGCTTGAGATTCTCTCCCTCTGTCCCTCCCCCACCCTGCTCGTACAAGTGTGCGCTCTCTCTCTCTAAAATATAGATATAGATAAATTCACAGAATTGTGCAATCAGCACCATTACGTGATTCCAGAACATTCTCATCACCCCAAAAAGAAAACCCCTTAGGGGCACTCACCATTCCCCCACCCCATCCCCTGGCAACCACCCATTTACTTTGTATCTCTATGGATTTGTCTGTTCTGGACATTTCATATAAATAAAACCATACGCAATCTGGTCTTTTGTGTCTGGCTTCTTCTACTTAGCATAATGTTTTCATGGTTCATCCACGTATTGTGTATCACAACCTCATTTTTGTTATGACTGAATAATATTCCATTATACAGATAGACCACATTTTGTTTATCCATTCATCCACTGATACCAATCTGGGTTGTTGGCTATTGTGGACAGTGGTGTGTGTGTGCACAAGTTTTTGTGTGGACCTGTTTCATTTCTCTTGAGTGGATATCTAAGAGTAGACTGGCTGGATCAATGGTAACCCAATGTCTAATCTTTTGAGGCAGCCAGACTGTCCCCCAGAGGGTTGCCCCACTTTACATTCCCACTAGCAACATACGAGGGTTCCACGTTCTCCACCTCCTCACCAATACTTCTGTCTGTCTCTTTTGTTTTAGCTGTCCTAGGAGGGCTGACGGGGTATCCCCCTGTGGGACCACTCGTCTCTAAGGCAGTCCCTATTATCACATCCTGCTCAGGTGGAGGATGGAAGGTCTGTCCTCCTGGGGGTCTCCCTCCAAGCTCCAAAAGCCCATGCCCAGCCTCTCAACTCTGGTCAATTACTGTCCCACCAAAGCAACGCTGTCTCTGCTGGCATAAAGGAATAAAGAAGTGCATGTGTTCAGTTAGGTATTTTAAATAATTTGAAATACTGGTTGTGATCTTCCATGAGGTGAAGACTAAATTTCTTCCCCCAGTGCCTCCTATGTAATACTTAAGCTGAGCACGGACAGCATGCCAGGCGTTGTTCTAGAGCTTCACGTAGCTCATTTAATCCATATGACAACAGTAAAGTAGATATTCTTTTTTTTTAAGATTTTATTTATTTATTTGACAGAGAGAGACACAGCGAGAGAGGGAACACAAGCAGCAGGAGTGGGAGAGGGAGAAGCAGGCTTCCCACGGAGCAGGGAGCCCGATGCGGGGCTTGATCCCAGGACCCTGGGATCATGACCTGAGCCAAAGGCAGACACTTAACTGACTGAGCCACCCAGGTATCCCTACAAAGTAGATATTCTTTCTCCAATTTACAATCCAGAAAATGAAAGAGAGAAATTAGATACTGCTCACCCTGCCACGGTCACCCAGGGAGCGAAGTTGGCTGTCAATCCTGGGCAGCCCAACTCCGCATGCCCGAGAAATGAACGAGCCATTGACTTTCACTGCCAATTCCAGGGGCAGATGCAACTGTACCGTTCAAGAGCTGGAAACGGGCATGAGGGAGTGAAAATGCAGGATGCACAGAGTGGGGTAATTCTCCAACCCTTTCTTAATGTCCAAAAAGCTCATCTGGTTCAGGACCTGCTTCACAAAATTACAGGATGGAGGCTGGAAAGGGGATAAGAATACAGATGAAATAAGATCAGCCACAAGAGATCAGTAACTGCTGATGGTGAGTGATAAACACACGGGAGTTCACAAGAATATTCTGTCTGCTTCCGTATATATTGGAGATTTTCTATGCTAAAAAGTAAACTGTAGTCTCAAAATATCTCCCTCAAAATATTCAGTAATCACAAAGGGAAAAACAGTAAACCTACAGCAGGGATTCCTGGCAGACTCCCCCCTAGCCTGGTGGTCAAGGTTAGCATGATGTAACAGACAGACATCACGCACCAAGATGATGTACCGAGAAGAGTCTATCACCTGGGATATTCGTCCCCCAATGCACAAGCTCAAGCTAATCATGAGAAAACATCAGACAGACCCAAACTGAAAGGCCTTCTACAGAATACTCTTCAAAAGTGTCAAGGTCATGAAAGATAAGGAACCACAGAGGAACTGTCACAAATTGGAAGAGACCAAGGAGACATGACAAAAAACGCAAGGTGACATCCTGGATTGGATTTCAAACAGAAAAAAGTTATCAGTGGAAAGACCAGTGAAAACCAGGAAGTTCTGCAACAATGGTTAATAGCTGTCCAGAAAGGAGTTAAAGCAGGACCTTACACAACCCTTAGAAAGGCCTGCCTGCAAGATGGTCTTTGGCTTCTGGGAACTTGGATTTTGGGGATATTCTCACCATTTCCTAACTTACAGGCTGGCTTACTGTGCTGATGCTGTCTGTTCAAACAATGTGGTTTATGCTGAACATTTTCTTTCCTTCTGGGAGTCTAAAATTTTGATGTGAACCAGGCGGAGGGCACATGACCCGCCCCCAATAAACACCCTGAGCACCGTCTCTAATGAGCTTCTCTGGCAGGTAGCATCTTGTATCTGTTGTCCACTGCTCACTGCTGGGGAAATTAAGTGTATTCTATGTGAACCTGTGGGAGAAGACACTTGGGAACACCCAGTCTCCTCTGGGGCTCCACCCATACACTTGGCCTATACATGTTCCCCTTTCCTGATTTTGCTTTGTATCCTTCCACTGCAAAAAAGGATGGCCATGAGCAGGATTGCATGTCCTGGGGGTTCTCCTAGTAAATCGGTGGGGGTGGTCCTGGGAACCCCCAATACAAGAACTATACCAAGGGGAATTTCTTGCTTTTGATACACTCTCTGTGGTTTTTGTCAGATCTTAACGTAAGGCGAAGCTATGTAGGTGAAAGCTTTACAGAAATTCTGTTCTTTGCATAATCCATAATGATCTCAAAAAATTGATTACACTTTTTCTTACTCCGCCAGTAATTCATGTCTGTGGTACAAAATCTGGAAAACACAGGAGAGCATAAAGAATAAAATAAGAATTCCTAAGAACCGTCCCTTTCCAAGGAAAACAGTCAAGGATACAAACAACGACTCTTCCCCTAATTGATTTCTCATCCACCAATCGCTCTCCCCAGAAGGCTGTGGAGGAATAGTTTGGGGGTGAGATACGACAGTGAGGGCTGTGGGGAAGCAGGTTTTAGGAGAACGAAGTCAGACTTGATGGGTCTCACCGGGTGTGAGTAAGCTGCCCCTTTACCAATAAAAAATTCTGTCTGAAATTAATGATGGAAAGGTGAAATATAAACCAGCAGGGCATATAAAGATGCCACAGCAAACTGGAATAGGTAGTAACATAAAACAACATTTTTTTAAAGTTGATTCCTGGGGCGCCTGGGTGGCTCAGTCGGTTAAACATCCAACTCCTGATTTCAGCTCGGGTCATGATCTCAGGGTTGTGAGATCAAGCCCCGCATCGGGCTCCACGCTGGGCATGGAGCCTGCTTGGGATTCTCTCTCTCTCCCTCCCTCTCTGCCCCTCCCCTCCCCTTCTCCTCTCACCAAAAAAAAAAAAAAAAAAAAGGTTGATTTTTGTGCCAGAAAACAAGGAATGGTTCGAGACATGGTGCAGGTCGGTCAAAAGACACAGGAATTATCTTGAAGGGGAGGCCCCTGGGCCAATCTGGGACAGTGTGTGCACCAAAATGAAAACACCAAATGCATCATAAGCCCTTGAACAAAATAAAAATCCACACATTTGTATTGACATAAACGAATGAAGAAAGAATAAGAAAAGCTATTTTTTTAAGATTTTAAAGTTATCTCTATACCCAAAGTGGGGCTCGAGCTTACAACCCCAAGATCAAGAGTCGCACACGCCACTGACTGAGCCAGCCAGGCGCCCCAAGAAAAGCTATTTCTTCCACAGAATGTCAACAAATAAATACCAAAGCATAAAAGAGAAACTCGCCATTTTGCCACCTGATTCCTGCAAGAATCATAATAAAAGTATGGGGGGAAAGTTTGGAACAAGCCTCGAAGCATCTCTCCCACAGATTACTTATTGGTTACAAAAGGAAAACGGTGATCTGTGGGTGCCGCCTTCAGCAAGGGATGAAAACGAAGCTCACCAGTGCGGGACAGCTGGCGTCCTGAGCCTCCTGATGTGCTGCTCTGAGGACACGCCGTCACATGGGTTGTGTTCCTGCCCCCAAAGGCTTGGATTCGAATCCTGTATTCTTCCCGGTGTCAATGCCAGGACGACAAAGGAAGGCTGGGGTAATGCTCCAGATCACAGGAGACTCCAGAGACGCGGCCATAAATGCAGTGAGTGATCCTGGAATAGGGCCAGACGACCACAGAGGACACGACTGGGACAACGAGCAATGTGTGAATACACACCGTTAGAAAACAGCACCTGGGCGCCTGGGTGGCTCAGTCAGTTAAGCGTCTGCCTTCGGCTCAGGTCATGATCCCAGGGTCCTGGGATCGAGCCCCGCATCGGGTTCCCTGCTCCACAGGAAACCTGCTTCTCCCTCTCCCACTCCCCCTGCCTGTGTTCCCTCTCTCGCTGTGTCTCTCTCTGTCAAATAAATAAATAAAATCTTCTAAAAAAAAAAAAAAGAAAGAAAACAGCACTGTACCAATGCTAAATGCGCTGAGTTATACGACTGTGCTGTAGTTACGTTAAGAGAAGGTCTTGTTCCTAGCATGTCAGGGCAAGAGGGCATGACGGCTCAGGACACACACACACACACACACACACACACACCCACCCCACGTGTGTATTTATTTATTCATTGAGTGCAAGAGAGAGAGCAAATGTGGCAAAATGTCAGCAATGGGTGAATCCTTATGCTTACCTTGATTTCAAAAGAGAAAGTCTGAAGTATCGTAAAACGGAAATGGAAAGCAAGGAGGTGCTTGAGGAGGTCCCAGCAGACTCCACAGTCACACTAACATCCCAGAGGCTCGGAGCCGGACGGGGCTGGAGCCGTGAGGACGACGTGAAGCCACACAATGGAGAATTAAAAGTGTCAGATACAACTGTATGTTAACTAACTGGAATTTAAAGAAAAACTTAAATAAAAAGAAAAAACCACTGTCAAAGAAAAAAGGGATTAGAAGGCATGGGGCTGCCACCCCAAGAGGCCAGCACCAGCTGCTCCCAAAAGCCACAGTGGCCGTCCAGGAGAAGACGTGGACACGGGCAGAAGAGGAGATGACCCCGGCGTTCCACCGGCCCAGCAGGGAGGCCCCCGTCTGGAGACTGTTCTGACCGAGACCCCTGTCACTGACCGAGACCCCTGTCACTGACCGAGACCCCTGTCACCGGAACGTAATTCCAGGAGGGACGGTAGGAGGGAGGGAGGCATGATTACTTGTGAGCGATGAACCTACTGACCTTCTCTGGTCTCGGCTCCCTTATCTGCACGATAAGAGGGAGGGGCAGGCACTGGAAAAGCCCCTTACTACATCAGGGTGCTCAATAAAGGTCTCTTAACCTGCTGACTCCTGCAAAACTGGGAAGTAAGCCAAAAGGGAGGATGCCTTGGGATCCGTGGAAGAGGGGAACCCACAGAAGAGACACAAAGCGCTGTCCCAGGGTGGTGGCAGAGGGGATGTCTCCGAATACAACAGTGCAGTAGGCCTTGAGGAAGGCTGCAGGAAAGGGAAACGGAAACCAACAAATGCAGTTAAGTATCTGGGAAATAACCTTGGTAAGCTGTGTTAAGTGTTGGGGTGTGTGTGGGGGTGTGTGTGTGTGTGTGTACATAGTTCAGGGGCTTTTAGCATATCCT